>NC_074688.1:37110963-37175277 GCF_029448725.1 Salvelinus fontinalis
CTCTGTTTCTCTCTTTCACTCTCTGTCTCTCTCTCTCTCTCTCTCTCTCACTCTCTCTCTCTCTCTCTCTCTCTCTCTCTCTCTCTCTCTCTCGCTCTCTTTATCTCTCTCTCGCTCATTTTCTCTTTATCTCTCTCTCTCTTTATCTCTCTCTGTTTCTCTCTTTCACTCTCCGTCTCTCTCTCTCTCTCTTTCTCTCTCTGTCTCTCTCTCTCTCTTTATCTCTCTGTCTCTCTCTCTCTGTCTCTCTCTTTATCTCTCTGTCTCTTTCTGTCTTTCTCTCTCTGTTTTTCTCTCTTTCTCTCTCTCTGTTTCTTTCTCTCTTTCGCTCTTTGTTTCTCTCTCTCTCTCTGTTTCTCTCTCTGTCTCTTCTCTCTCTCTCTCTGTGTTTCTCTCTCTTTCACTCTCTCTCTCTCTCTGTCACTCTATCTCTGTGTGTGTGTGTATCTGTGTGCTAGCACGTGGGTATGGGCTGTCTCTCTGTGTGTGTGTGTGTGTGTGTCCTTGAGCTCTTGGAGGGTGTATGGTTGTGCACTATATGGTCTGTAAATTATTGATCAGGTTCACCCTGTGGTCTAATTGATCCAAATCAAATCAAAGTTTATTTGCCACGTGCTCTGAATACAACAGGCTCTAACCAAAAGTGCAAAAAAGGTATTAGGTGAACAATAGGTAAGTAAAGAAATAAAAACAACAGTAAAAAGACAGTGAAAAATAACAGTAACGAGGCTATAAAAGTAGCGAGCCTACATACAGACACCGGTCAGTCGGGCTGATTGAGGTAGTATGTACATGTAGATATGGTTAAAGTGACTATGCATATATGATGAACAGAGAGTAGCAGTAGTGTAAAAGAGAGGTTGGTGGGTGGCGGGACACAATTCAGATAGCCCGGTTAGCCAATGTGCGGGGGCACTGGTTGGTCGGGCCAATTGAGGTGGTATGTACATGAATGTATATTTAAAGTGACTATGCATATGTGATAAAAAGAGAGTAGCAACAGTGTAAAATAGGGGCTGGGGGGGGGGGGGGGGGGGGGGGGGGGGGGGTTCACACAATGCAAATAGTCCGGGTAGCCATTTGATTACCTGTTCAGGAGTCTTATGGCTTGGGGGTAAAAACTGATGAGAAGCCTTTTTGTCCTAGACTTGGCACTCCGGTACCGCTTGCCATGCGGTAGTAGAGAGAACAGTCTATGACTGGGGTGGCTGGGGTCTTTGACAGTTTTTAGGCCTTCCTCTGACACTGCCTGGTGTAGAGGTCCTGGATGGCAGGCAGCTTAGCCCCAGTGATGTACTGGGCAGTACGCACTACCCTCTGTAGTAGGAAGGTAGGATTTAAGAAACAGCTGATTGATGGAGTCTCATTGGGGACCCCAGCCTATTCTGCAGCCAGGCCAGTCAAGTGTCAGGTCAACACCTCAACTATAACCTAACATCTATCTCCCCATTGTCCGGGATCTCTAACCTAAATATAAACTGTCTAAATACAGACCCCTGCTGGTTAAAGCTCATATTACAGGTATTGTTATTCTCATAGCGGCTGCACATTTAGCCTGCTCCTTTGAAGCTCTCCCTGTAAAGTCTGGTCTTAGAGTTTCACCATCTAACTCCTTTTACAGTGTGCCAGGTGTACAGTCTGCTTCGTATCACACATATGACTGAACAGAACACACACTGCAACAGAATACCCCTGAGAGACTGAATGATCTAGTGCCACGGTGCTCTAAAAGATACAATCTCCAGTTATGATAATATCTTAATCATAAATGAGACACATTAACACAGCAGCCTATGTGATTATAGTGTAGTTGGGGGGCCACCAGTGTCAGTGTTCCTCTGAGCTCTCTACAAGGGTGCAGAGCAGAGGGTCCGGATGAAGAGTGCCATACTTGTGCTGGGTTCAAGGGATTCACTGATACAACCACCTGCTACACTCATCCAATGAATGCTCCCTGACAGCTTTGTTTGTGTGAGCGAAATCATCATGACAAATTAGCCCCATCATTTGTTTTATGAGCGTGTGTGGGTTTGTGTGTACGCCATGCTTTCGTGTGTTTATGTGTGTGTGTGTGTGTGTGTGTGTGTGTGTGTGTGTGTGTGTGTGTGTGTGTGTGTGTGTGTGTGTGTGTGTGTGTGTGTGTGTGTGTGTGTGTGTGTGTGTGTGTGTGTGTGTGTGTGTGTGTGTGTGTGTGTGTGTGTGTGTGTGTGTGTGGGTGCGTGCGTGTGTGTGTGTGTGTGTGTGTGTGCATGGATGTGCCTGTGTCCGTGTGTGTGAGATGGAACGATATTGAGACTAATGTTCAGAAGTTTTCAGGAGCTCCAGATGGCCTTGCTTTAACAGCAGTAGTAAATCAGAGAGAGAGCGGTGATCTGGCCCATGGGGCAGCCTGGTCTCATAGATTAGACGTAACATAGTAATTGTAAATCCAGTTCACTCAAATTAGTATGATCTGTTACGTTTAGTATGGTTACATAAGACAGAAGGTATAGCGCGAACTACTTGTAACTCAAAGGTTGCTTGTTTGATACTTTAGCATTTTAGCTAATTGCAACCTTGCAACTACTTACTACTTTTTAGCTACTTTGCAACTACTTTGCATGTTAGCTCACCCTTCCCCTAACTTTAACCTTAACCCTTTATCTTAACTCCTAACCCTAAACTTAACCCCTAACCCCTAGGTTAGCTAACATTAGCCACCTAGCTAATGTTAGCATTAGCCACCTAGCCACCTAGCTAACTTTAGCCACAGCAAATTGTAATTCCTACCATATCATATGTATTGCAAAATCTTTACATATTGTACGAATTGCAATTTGTAACATATCATACAAATTGTAATTTGTAATATATCATATGAAATGGATGATGGACATACATTTTGTATGGTGGGTATTCATTTGTGTAACTGGGTTACGTCCAGGTTGGATGGGGCTGCTGGCTACTGCAGCATGGAGCCTCATATCAAGGTGAGAGTGACTCTACAGCCATTACATGAGATGAGGACAGGAAGGATGGGACAGAATGGTCAGAGAAACATCCCTGGTTGTGACCGTAATGTTGTGTAATCACCAGATGTAATCACCGGATGTAATCACCGGATGTGATGTGTTTTTGGATTGAAGATGGAGAAACAGTAACTATGGTGTTTTCAGTCCTCGCCCTCTCCAATATGTTGACGTGGACGACGGTTAGATTAGAATGGCTAGTGTTCCTCACAGAACAGATTTCAGTGTGGATATAAATACATTTTTCAGAGGTGTGGGTTAATGACAACATTAGACAATCCATTAATTCTCCAATTTACAGTCTGTTCTCTCTGAGAGACAATTGTGTCTTACATAATGATAAGATGTAAAAGCTGTATCACAACGGTAACGTTGCAGTAACGTTAGTGACATTGAAAAAACATAATTACACATATTTCTCTCTCCTTTTTTGTTCTACTCTCTCTCTCTCTCTCTCTCTCTCTCTCTCTCTCTCTCTCTCTCGCCCTCTCCCCCTCTCTCTCCATGAATCATTCTACTCCATAGTCACGTAAGAGTCTCTGTTCAGTATGTGGCTCACTGTCCTTCATGTGTCTTAGTGGCTGTGTGTTCTGCTAGGTCCTGCACACATTAACCTTCAGCCTCCCTTCCCTTCTCTACTCTCCTGTGGCTCCTCATTGATTGGAGGTCAACAGTGGGGGCTGTGTGCCTTGCAGTAGGAGGGGAGAGATGGAGGGGAGAGATGGAGGGGAGAGGTGTAGGAGAGAGGTGTGGGAGGAGATGAGGGGTCACTGATTGAGAGAGCCATTGTTCTGTGGCCCTGCGGGAACATGGTTGGTCTCTCTCTGCATGCTAACCATAACTCACCATCAATCACCAGCATCTCTACTGGGGCTAAGCATAGTTTTGTGTTAGATAGACAGTTACAGTGATACTGCAGTACTACCCTCTGTGCAGTGACTCTCTGCTAGTCAAATGTCACTGCTGAAATACAGAATGTAATAGGATGAAAAATGCCCGTCTTAATTTGATACCTTAAGTCTGTATTACATGGATGCCAGCTTTAGCTGTTAGCTCCGAATATCCATGCTACGCTGTTAAATAGTTAGACAGAGATCCAAATTCTAGAGAGTCTTTGGAAAAAACCTGTCACCACAGTGTCATGTCTGCCAGTTTGAAGCTAGCTAAATGAGGCTCCATCTGTCTCCCTCATGAACTGCAACAATCACACACAGTACCAGGCCAGCATATCAGGCCAGCCTACCAGGTCAGCCTACCAGGTCAACCAACCGGAACAGCCAACCAGGACAGCCTACTGTACAAATGATTCACAAAAACAACACTTAAATATGAACAAGGGCAAAGCTGAGACATTTTGTAAACAAGCTAATATATCAGGTCTTAGGCTATTGCTGTAAGTTGTTGAGCATTGAAACTTTGCTTATTGGGAAGCACAACATGACTCATCTCCTATTATAATACTGTTTTTAAACTACAATTTGTTTTACCCCAAATAAAAAATAAAAACAATCTACTCTACTATGATCACTATGATCCAAGATGGCGTAGCAGTCAGACTTTGTCCTTCGTCTTGTCGTGTCCCATGTATATATCTTTTTATATATTCTTCGTCGCATATCTTTTTTATATTTTTCTAAACCTCAACTTCAAAATACTCTCCGGCAACCCGCCTCACCGAATGTGGTGTGGATCTGTTTTTCTAAATTATTTTTATTTACCTCGGAACCGGAATCCCCCAACAGAAGCTAGCTAGCTCACTAGCTACTAGCTAGTAGTAGGCTAACCACTGCTAGCGGTCATCAGCTAACCTTTAGCTCGGAAAGCTCTCGCCAGTTTGTTCAACGCGACTCAAACCAGAGCATACCGGACCTATTTTCTCTCCATATCCCTGGATTCCTACTGCAAGCTCTGAAACTTTTCACCTGGATCATCGCAGCTAGCTAGCTGCTATCCGAGTGACTACTCCTGGCTAACGTCTGTCCCGAAGCAAGCACCAATTAGCCTGGAGCTAGCCCATGCTAGGCCCATTCTCCCGGCTAGCTGAAGAGGCCCATCAGCCACTCCTGGGCTACAATACCCGGACCCCTTTAACCCCGCCGATCCTTCACGACTGGACTACGACATAATCTGCTCGAGGGGGTACTCAACTGGCCCCTACGTCGTGACGTCCCCTGAATGCCATCTGCTAGCCTGCTAGCCGCGTCCCGCTAGCTGCTAGCCGTGGCCCGCTAGCTGTCTAGAGCATATTGGACTGTTAGCTGAATAGATCAATTGGCCAATTTCTTGGGCCACTATACCTATTTTGCCAATTGGACTTGGACCCCTCTGCTACTCAGAACCCTACTAATCCATCACGACTGGTCTATCAACATCACCGCACGCGGAGTTGAAACAGACTTTCCTCAGTCGCGACGTCCCTCTAGGGCCCTTCTGCCAGCTTGCTAGCCTCGGTCTGCTAGCTTGCTATCCCTGGCCTGCTAGCTATCTGAATCGCGGTGTCTCCAGCCAGCCCAACCACTCACTGGACCCCTATGATCACCCGGCTAAGCATGCCTCTCACTAATATCAATATACCTTGTCCATTACTGTCCTGGTTAGTTAATATTGTCTTATTTCACTGTATAGCCTCTAGCCCTGCTCAATATGCCTTACCCAACCATTTAGTTCCACCTCCCACATATGCGGTGACTTCACCTGGTTTAAACGTCTCTAGAGACAATATCTCTCTCATCACTACTCAATGCTTAGGTTTACCTCCAATATACTCACATCCTACCATACATTTGTCTGTACATTATGCCTTGAATCTATTCTATCGCGCCCAGAAACCTGCTCCTTTTACTCTCTGTTCCGAACGTACTAGACGACCAGTTCTGATAACCTTTAGCCGTACCCTTATCCTACTCCTCCTCTGTTCCTCTGGTTAACATACATCTTGAATAACGTTCCAACCTGGAAAATTTAATTGACCTCAGAAGAGCGATGGAACGGACGTCCTACTTATGTGAAGGTGCATGGTGAATGCGTGATCAGCCCGTGGAACTGATTACTCATTCCTGTCTCCTTCGGCCCCCCTTCACATTAGAGTCATCAGACAAAGTTATGTTGTCTGTTGACATCTAGTGGAAGCCGTAGGAAGTGAAAACTCATCAATATCTCGCTGTAATTTCAATGAGAGTTTGGTTGAAAATCTGCCACCTGTTCAACCTCTCTTTCGTATCGTCTGAGATTCCCAAAGATTGGAAAGCTGCCGCGGTCATCCCCCTCTTCAAAGGGGGAGACACTCTAGAGCCAAACTGCTACAGACCTATATCTATCCTACCCTTCCTTTCTTAGGTCTTCGAAAGCCAAGTTAACAAACAGATTACCGACCATTTCGAATCCCACCGTACCTTCTCCGCTATGCAATCTGGTTTCAGAGCTGGTAATGGGTGCACCTCAGCCACGCTCAAGGTCCTAAACGACATCATAACCGCCATAGATAAGAGACATTACTGTGCAGCCGTATTCATCGACCTGGCCAAGGCTTTCGACTCTGTCAATCACCACATTCTTATCGGCAGACTCAACAGCCTTGGTTTCTAAAATGATTGCCTCGCCTGGTTCACCAACTGTTCCTCTGATAGAGTTCAGTGTGTCAAATCGGAGGGCCTGTTGTCCGGACCTCTGGCAGTCTCTATGGGGGTGCCACAGGGTTCAATTATCAAGCCGACTCTCTTCTCTGTATACATCAATGATGTCGCTCTTGCTGCTGGTGATTCTCTGATCCATCTCTACGCAGACGACACCATTCTGTATACCTCTGGCCCTTCTTTGGACACTGTGTTAACTTCTTATGGCTGCAGGGCGGTGCCGGTACACTTATGACAACAGCCAGCTCAAAGTGCAGGGCACGAAATTCAAGTCCAAGACACCAGATGAAAGGTACACATCTTGTGAATCAAGCCAACATGTCCGATTTTTAAAATGTTTTACAGGGAAGACACAATATGTAAATCTATTAGCTAACCACGTTAGCAAAAGACACCACTTTTTTTACTCCATCAGTTTTTTAATCCATCAGTAGCTATCACAAATTCGACCAAATAAAGATATAAATAGCCACTAACCAAGAAACAACTTCATCAGATGACAGTCTGATAACATATTTATTGTATAGCATATGTTTTGTTCGAAAAATGTGCATATTTCAGGTATAAATCATAGTTTACATTGCAGCTACAGTCAGAAATTGCACCGAAAGCAGACAGAAAAATTACAGACACCAACGCCAAATAACTAAATACTCATCATAAAACATTTCTGAAAAAGACATAGTGTACAGCAATTGAAAGACAGACATCTTGTGATTCCAGACAATATTTCCGATTTATCAAGTGTTTTACAGCGAAAACACAATATAGCGTTATATTAGCTTAGCACAATAGCAAACATAACAACAGCATTGATTCAAGGCAAAAATAGCAATAACGTATAAACCACCAAAATATATTAATTGTTTCACTAACCTTCTCAGAATTCTTCAGATGACAGTCCTGTAACATCATATTACACAATGCATATAGAGTTTGTTCGAAAATGTGCATATTTAGCGGCACAAATCGTGCTTATACAATGAGAATAGTGTCCATAACGTTAAGCAATCTGTCCGGCGCCATCTTGTAAAGGCACCTATTCTTATCGAAAACTATTCATAAACTTGACAAAAAAAATACAGGTTGGACAGCAATTGAAAGACAAATTAGTTCTTAATGCAATCGCTGAATTACATTTTTAAAATTAACGTTACTGCGCAATACAGGCTGCGATAAAGTAAGGCTACACTGCAAGTAATGGCGGCTTATGCATTTTACTTTTTCCAACAGAACAATGAATTATCAGCATAAATAGTTCTTACTTTTTGATGAACTCCCATCAGAATCTTGGGAAAGGTGTCCTTTGTCCAAAATAATCGTTGCTCGGTTGGAGAACGTCGTCTTCAACGTTGCAATTAGCAGTAAACATTAGCATGTGAGCCAGAGATACCCAACTTCCTACAACGTCACGAAAATAAATACCCGAAAATCGCAATATACTGACATAAACTGATATAACCTACCTGGTTAATTAAATAAAGGTGAAATAAATAAATAAATACAGTGTTGAGCAAGTATACAGTGAGCTGGGTGTGGGGGAACCATTGACCTCTCAGACAGGGTGATGAGGGCATGGTCTGGCCTGGTATGAGACACAGGCTGTAGAGGTTGTTATTCAGTGACCCTGACTCTGTAGGTGTCTGACCTGGCTCAGTAGGTGGCTGACCTGGCTCAGTAGGTGTCTGACCTGACTCTGTAGGTGTCTGACCTGGCTCAGTAGGTGGCTGACCTGGCTCAGTAGGTGCCTGACCTGGCTCAGTAGGTGTCTGACCTGGCTCAGTAGGTGTCTGACCTGGTTCAGTAGGTGGCTGACCTGGCTCAGTAGGTAGGCAGACTCACTAAACACACATGCATCTTTTGTAAATAATGTCTGAGTGTGGTAGTGTACCCCTGGCTATCCATACATTTTAAAAACAAGAAAATTGTGCGGTCTGCTTTGCTTAAAAGAAGGAATTTGAAATGATTCATACTACTTTTACTTTTGATACTAGTAGATTTTAGCAATTACATTTTATTTTGATATTTAAGTATATTTAAAACCAAATACTTTTAGACTTTACTCAAGTAATATTTTACTGGGTGACTTTCACTTTTACTTGAGTAACTTTCTATTGAGGTCTCTATACTTTTACTCAAGTATGACAATTGTGTACTTTTTCCACCACTGTAAAGCACTATGTAAACATTGATACAAAGTAATACTATTCACTGTTAATTCAAACTATAGATCCTCAAACCACTTACACTACATCACCAAAAGTATGTGGACAGTATGTGGATGCTCGTCGAACATCTCGTTCCAAAATCGCCCCTTTTCTGCTATAACAGCCTCCACTCTTCTGGGAAGGCGTTCCACGTGATGTTTTTTTTTTTTTTTTTTTTTTGATGTTGGAACATTGCTGTGGAGACTTGCTTCCATTCAGCCACAAGAGCATTAATGAGGTCGGGCACTCATGTTGGGCGGTTAGGCCTGGCTCACAGTCGGCATTCCAATTCGTCCCAAAGGTGTTCGATGGGGTTGAGGTCAGGGCTCTGTGCAGGCCAATCAAGTTTTTCCACACCCACCTTGTCTATACAAAAATGGTTTGTCCTCACTTCGTTCCTGGGGGAATTGTCATGCTGAAACAGAAAAGGGCCTTCCCCCAAACTGTTGTCACAAAGTTGGAAGCACAGAATCATCTAAAATGCCATCATTGTATGCTGTAGCGTTAAGATTTCCCTTCACTGGAACTAAGGGTCCAAGCCCGAACCATGAAAAACAGCCCCAGACCATTATTCCTCATCCACCAAACTTTACAGTTTTTACTATGCTTTCGAGCAGGTTGCGTTCTCCTGGCATACGTTAAACCCAGATTTGTCTGTTGGACTGCCAGATAGGGAAGCATGATTCATCTTTCTAGAAAACGTGTTTCCACTGCTCCAGAGTCCAATGTCGGTGAGCTTTACACCACTCCAGCCAACGCTTGGCATTGCGCATGCTGATCTTAAGCTTGTGTGGCTGCTCGACCATGGAAATCCATTTCATGAAGCTCCCGACAAACAGTTATTGTGCTGACATTGCTTCCAGAGGCAGTTTGGAACTCGGTAGGGAGTGTTGCAACTGAGGAGAGACAATTTTTACACGTTACAACCTTCAGCATTCGGCACCCGTTCTGTGAGCTCGTGTGGCCCACCCGTTCTGTGAGCTCGTGTGGCCCACCCGTTCTGTGAGCTCGTGTGGCCCACCCGTTCTGTGAGCTCGTGTGGCCCACCCGTTCTGTGAGCTCGTGTGGCCCACCCGTTCTGTGAGCTCGTGTGGCCCACCACTTCGTGGCTGAGCAGTTGTTGCTCCTACACGTTTCCACTTCACAATAACAGCACTTACAGTTGACCGGGGAAGCTCTATCAGGGCAGAAATTTGACGAACTGACTTGTTGGAAAGGTGGCATACTATGACGGTGCCACGTTGAAAGTCACTGAGCTCTTCAGTAAGGCGGCTATGTTTGTCTATGGAGATTGCATGGCGTTGGGCTCGATTTTATACTCCTGGCAGCAACTGGTGTGGCTGAAATAGCGGTGTCCACATACTTTTGTATATATAGTTTACGTTAGGGTGTGTGTGTGTGTGTGTGTGTGTGTGTGTGTGTGTGTGTGTGTGTGTGTGTGTGTGTGTGTGTGTGTGTGTGTGTGTGTGTGCTGCGACATGTGTGCATCTGTGTTCCAGTCCCTGGTGGTGCCTCAGTTCTCCTCCTGTGCCTTCCTGCTGAGCCTCTCGGTACCACCAATCACCCTGCTGTCTGATGGCACCGTAGGCACCAGGAGAGGGGCCAGCATGCCATACTGAAAGGACAGGTTGTACACATCTGACAGATAGATATAGAAGATAAAGCATGTTTGATGTGGTGTGGATAAGCTGTGGAGGCTGCAGTGGCAGTGCCTTTGATGCTAGCATGCAGTAAACATCAATTGTATTCTCTCTGTAAGTTTCTTGTATAATCTCTGTTAAAATCTGAAAAATAGAGGGAGGGAGAGAGAGAGCGGGGTGATGGATGGTAAGAGATAGCGAGATCAGTTCTCTCATTACTTCCATCTAGCTTTATTGCTACACGGCAGCAGTTTCTAAATCATTCTCATGCACAAGGCCATTGGGAGAACAAATCCCTGCTTGTAAAGGAGAGTCATTGGGAGAACGACTCTGCTTGTAAAGGAGAATCATTGGGAGAACGACTCTCTGCTTGTAAAGGAGAGTCATTGGGTGAACGACTCTGCTTGTAAAGGAGAGTCATTGGGTGAACGACTCTGCTTGTAAAGGAGAGTCATTGGGAGAACGACTCTGCTTGTAAAGGAGAGTCATTGGGAGAACGACTCTGCTTGTAAAGGAGAGTCATTGGGAGAATGACTCTCTGCTTGTAAAGGAGAGTCATTGGGAGAACAACTCCCTGCTTGTAAAGGAGAGTCATTGGGAGAACAACTCCCTGCTTGTAAAGGAGAGTCATTGGGAGAACAACTCTCTGCTTGTAAAGGAGAGTCATTGGGTGAACGACTCTGCTTGTAAAGGAGAGTCATTGGGAGAACGACTCTGCTTGTAAAGGAGAGTCATTGGGAGAACGACTCTGCTTGTAAAGGAGAGTTGTTGGACGAACGGATATCTGCTTGTAAGGGGGAGTCATTAGGAGAACGACTCTCTGTTTGTAAAGGAGAGATGGGAGTGCTGCATTGTTTAAACTCTCAGTTCTTCAAGCTATACAGCTCCTGCAGCATCCAGACAGAGTTTATGAATCTCACAGTGTTTCTGTAATAATACTGAATCATTGGAAAAATAACTGATTTGTGTGTGCAATTATTAAAGGGAAATGTAACAGTATTGTCAAGTCCAGAGAAACTTAAAGTGGCTCTGAATGATGCTGCATTAACATTGTATGGAAACTGGTTACTAGAAAATATATGACATTTTCTTTATTCAATATAAAAACAACCACATACTGTATTGCAGGAAAGACAGGTTGCATAGTAACTATATTATGATCAGAGTCGATGATGTTTGATTTACCTTGGCAGAGGGAAATGTTCCTGATTGACTTTTTTTCCCATGAGGGGCTTTACCCTTGTCTGACCATAGGTAAACAGTGAGAGAATCTCCTCCAGCCCATTGTGTGTGAGGTACAGAGAGAGACGTCAACTGTCTCTACTCTCTGAAGAAGCAGAGGGTCCTCTTCTGTCACACACAAAGCCCTGATACCATCACACTGAGATACCTGGGATTCTAACTGTCCATTCCAACAGTACTTCTACTTTCTAGATTGCCTTTGACTTTTCACCTATAGTTCACTTTGTTCCACTTCAAGTGATTGCATTAACTGTGCCATTGACTGTCAAGAGTGTGTGACTGCATGGAGTTCTGGAGGGCTGTGAGTGTTGGAAACGCCTGTGCTCTATCTTTACCTTCTCTGCACTAGTAATCATTCCCGAGGCCTAATCATTAGAGGCTAGTTCTAATCAGAGCTTTATCAGAGTTTAATGTACAGTGGTTAATTATATCAGCAGGAGAGCAGCCCCTCAGGACCAGAACATGGTTACCTGGCTGACCAATAGGAACACTGTCGTTAGGCACTCTGTTATTCACACAACTCATGAGGAAGGACACTGTCGTTAGGGGGGGGGGGGCTGCTGACACATCCAGTTTCCCACGTTCCCCTGCTCTCACCTGCCTCCTGACAGACCGGGCCGCCGGAGGAAACAAGTGGTGTAACTCAAAACCCACAGTTGCTGAGCACGCTTTGTAATGAAATATACTGTGTGTGTGTGTGTGTGTGTGTGTATGTGTGTGCGTGCATGGGTGTAGGTGTGGGAGTGTGTGTGTGTATCTGAAACAAATGCAAGAAAAAGCTCTTACAGCTTATGCGTGTTGTGTTACGTTTGTTCACTCCCTTTCTGGCCATTTGTAGGTCACCTCTTCTCCATAGTGTCACTGCCAGACTCTAACAGAAGTGGAACCAGTTATGTGGTGCACATGGTTGCCTGTCTGTCTGCCTGCCTGTGAGAATGTCTTCCTGTCTGCCTGTCTGTCTGCCTGTCAGCCTGTCTTCCTGTCTGCATTCTGTCTGCCTGTCACCCTGTCTTCCTGTCTTCCTGTCTGCATGTCTGTCTGCCTGTGAGCCTGTTTTCCTGTCTGCCTGCCTGTCAGCCTGTCTTCCTGTCTGTCTGTCTGTCTGTCTGTCTGTCTGTCTGTCTGTCTGTCTGTCTGTCTGTCTGTCTGTCTGTCTGTCTGTCTGTCTGTCTGTCTGTCTGCCTGTGTGTACAGGTGTGTGTCAGGTAGGACGGCAAGCTGCTGCAGGAGCTGTTTGCTCTCTCAGAGAGCACTGGATTAATTTGCTTGCGAGAACACACACACACACACACACACACACACACACACACACACACACACACACACACACACACACACACACACACACACACACACACACACACACACACACACACACACACACACACACACACACACACACACACACACACACACACACACACACACAGACAGGTCATAGTTGTAGAAAGATGGAGGATAATCCAGACGGAGAGCATCACAGAACGGACAACAGGACAAGAGATTCAGCACTTGTGAAATATCCATTCACAACCCCCGCTCTAGTCTCTCTCTTTCTCTCTCTCTCCCTGTCTTTCTTTCTCTCCCTCCCTCCCTCCGTTCCTCTCTCTGTTACTCGTGGTGGTTCTCCCTCCCTCAGAGTCTCTGTTGGCAGTGTCAAGGCTGCTGTGTTGAGAATGCTCTCTCTCTCTCATGTATTTCTTATATTCATATCAACACTGTCTCCTGTGATGTAAGAAGAGGTGGGTGCTGTACGGAGGGGGAGGAGGGACACACAGACTGTTAGCCGTGGCCAGTCGCTGCCTGAGAAAGAGCTGTCGGATCAGTGATGTGTCACTATCACTGTCACCGGACCTCACCGCCGCCGAAGTGTCTCTGCTCTGCTACTGCTACTGCTCTGCTCTCAGCAACTTCTAGCAAGAGGACAACACTTCTCTCCAGCACTCCATGGGAAGTGTCTCCGGTGAAGCTGAGCCTATAAGCATTTCAGTAGGACTCCAATAAATACTCAGAGGCAGAGAAACAAGAGGAAGAGGAAGAGGGAAGAGAGAAGACGGATAGAAAAAAGCGGGATCAATATTTCAGAGCATAGCTCCAGAAATCCACACTTTAATCTGCCTGTGTGCCCATGCTGGAATTATAGTCAGCCTCCCCAGCCACCTCACCTCCCCAGCCACATCGCCTCCCCAGCCACCTCGCCTCCCCAGCCACCTCGCCAACACTGCTGCTGCCTTCACAGGGATCAGTCCAGTCCTGCAGGAAGAGGGGGGCTGTCAAGGTTGGCTGTGGATGGTGTGACCTGCGTAGAAACTGTGAAGGAGGAGGAGGAAGGGGAGGCGGTGTTGTTGTTGTACTCTGGATCCCCCCTCACAGCTGTATGAGAGAACCAGGCACGTTTCTCCCTTCGGCCCTCTCCTCTGTTCTCTAACCCCAATGAGAGCTGTGGAGGCAGGCATGGCTGCCAGGCGGATGCCCCTGCTGCTGCTACTGCTGGAGGTGCTGAGTGGAGCATGTATGCCAGGGGATGGACAGGGGAGGTACAAGAGTGGCTGGAGGTGGAAAGGTGACCGGACCCGTGAGTAACCCCTCCTCCTCCACCTCCCAAAACTACTACACTCCCTCTCTGTATCTCTCTTTCTCTCTGTCTGTCGCACACCCTCTCACGCACATCTTTCTCCCTCTTTTGAAACATTTTTCTCTCTATCTTTGACATCAGTTTGATGAAGTTGAGCTCTAAGCTTCGTGTTCATTCAGACGTGTCGACTCCGTCCTCTGCTGACAGACAGCTGCAAATGGGAGGCAAATCATTTATCAGTGAAAAGATTAAAGAACTGGCATTACCTGCCAGGTTTAGGATAGCAATGTGTGTGGCTCTGAGCTTTGTTTGCAATTATTTCACTTTGTTATGACTACTTCTAGACATACTTTACCCTCACTCTCTTAATCTTGCTCACTCTCATTTTCTCTCTACCTCTCTCCTACTGTATTTCCAATATGACTATTTGTCAGCCACTCCATCTCAGACAGTCATTAGTTGATCAGTGTTGAGTTGTTAAAAGCTGTTGAGAGAGGCCCGACTGACAATTTCCTTCCTAGTAAAAAGCTGAGTGTCTCTCTTCAGGCGTGAGTGCACTATAGATGCTGAGATGTGGTCTGTCTGGAGGGAGAGAGGGAGGGAGAGAGACCAGTAATGAGCAGGGAGAGCTATGGCTCACTGTGGCTACCAGCACTGCCTGTCCCCCTGCTTTTAGACTGCAAGGCTAATGTGATTGTTTGGCATGCAATCGCTGTCTGACACTGAGTGATGAACTGGCAGAGAGTGTCCCTAACTGTCCTGTCCCCTTCTGGAGGTTGAAGGGAGATTGAGGAGCCTTGATACTGTTCCAAGATTAAATGACTGACTGAAACGTACAAAGTCATGTAAGGTCTTCTGTCTTCTCCAAGGAGACCAGGTCAGTGTGTTTCAGCATCACTAGACAAGGCACACTTTTTAGTTGTAGGTTTCTTGTCTGAGCTTGTAAAATGGGAGTTTTTCCCTCCAAAATGTTGGCAGTGGTTTCTCTCTGTATGTAAGGAAACACTTTCTTTATTTAATGTACAGTTGAATTCAGAAGTTTACATACACCTTAGCCAAATACATTTAAACTCAGTTTTTCACAATTCCTGACATTTAATCTAAGTAGAAATTCCCTGTTTTAAGTCAGTTAGGATCACCACTTTCTTTTAAGAATGTGAAATGTCCGAATAATAGTTAAGAGAATGATTTATTTCAGCTTTTATTTCTTTTGTCACATTCCCAGTGGGTCAGAAGTTTACAGACACTCAATTAGTATTTGGTAGCATTGCCTTTAAATTGTTGAACTTGTTGAACAAAGGTTTCGGGTAGCCTTCCACAAGCTTCCCACAATAAGTTGGGTGAATTTTGTCCCATTCCTCCTGACAGAGCTGGTGTAACTGAGTCAGGTTTGTAGGGCTCCTTGCTCGCACATGCTTTTTCAGTTCTGCCCACAAATTTTCTATAGGATTGAGGTCAGGGCTTTGTGATGGCCACTCCAATACCTTGACTTTGTTGTCCTTAAACCATTTTGCCACAACTTTGGAAGTATGCTTGTGGTCATTGTCCATTTGGAAGACCCATTTGCTACCAAGCTTTAACTAGTCTGGCTTTTTTATGACGGTTTTGGAGCAGTGGCTTCTTCCTTGCTGAGCGGCCTTTCAGGTTATGTCGATATAGAACGTGTTTTACTGTGGATATAGATACTTCTGTACATGTTTCCTCCAGCATCTTCACAAGGTCCTTTGCTGTTGTTCTGGGATTGATTTGGACTTTTCGCACCAAAGTACGTTCATCTCTAGGAGACAGAACTCGTCTCCTTCCTGAGCGGTAAGACACAGCACAGTCCCATGGTGTTTATACTTGCGTACTATTGTTTGTACAGATGAACGTGGTACCCTCAGCCGTTTGGAAATTGCTCCCAAGGATGAACCAGACTTGTGGAGGTCTACAATTGTTTTTTGAAGTCTTGGTTGATTTCTTTTGATTTTCCCATGATGTCAAGCAAAGAGGCACTGAGTTTGAAGGTAGGCCTTGAAAGACACAAAGTAGATGTCCTACCCGACTTTCCAAAACTATAGTTTGTTAACAAGAAATTTGTGGAGTGGTTGAAAAACGAGTTTTAATGACTCCAATCTAAGTGTATGTGTCACGACTTCCGCCGAAGTTGGCTCCTCTCCTTGTTCGGGCGGCGTTCGGCGGTCAACGTCACCGGCTTTCTAGCCATCGCTGCTCCATTTTTCATGTATCCATTTGTTTTGTCTTGTTCCCTGCACATCTGGTTTTCATTCTCCAATCAATCTACATGTATTTATTCCTCTGTTCCCCATCATGTCTTTGTGTAAGATTGTTTGTGTTACGTGTGTGTTGTTGACGCGCCAGACTGGCTTGTTTTTTCCGTGTTATTTTTCACGAAGATGTTTATTGCTAAACTTTATTCTTGTGACTGTTTTACGCATTTTGCACTTTTGCCTCAATAAAGTGTGCGCCTGTTCACAAACCTCTGCTCTCCTGCACCTGACTTTGCTACCAGTACGCACACATCTGACAATGTATGTAAACTTCCGACTTCAACTGTACCTTGCGGATGACTTCTTGGTTTTGGCTCCAGTCCTGAAGTGTTGTGTTTCATGTCAGGTCAGTCAGTCCACCCTGTCTGATGGCCCAGTGACTACGGCTAAGAGCTGCTGTGAGTCTGCAGTTTGGAGATGTGTTAGCTGTCAGGTGGTCTGCAGTTTGGAGATGTGTTAGCTGTCAGGTGGTCTGCAGGAGTGCAGGCTCACAGTCCCTAACACCTCTCCTGTGACTTCCTCTTAGAATGAGAAAATAGTTTTTGCTGTGGCTGTAAAACCGAGTTTGTTCAAAAGTAAATTCTCACAGGTTCTGTCTTTCACTTTACACACACACACACACACACACACACACACACACACACACACACACACACACACACACACACACACACACACACACACACACACACACACACACACACACACACACACACACACACACACACACACACATACACATACACATACACATACACACGCACATTCACACTAAAAGTAGGTGTACATTCTCTCTGTCAGTCAAAGCTATTGGTACTATGTGGGTTTTATAGTAGTAAATTAGGGACCTGGTCTTGTCTGGTGTGATTTCTCAGTCTGTGTCTCATATCTTACCTGACCCCTCACCTCTCTGACCAGAGACAGAGGACAATCAAACACCTCTCACTGACTTGAGACAGAGGACAATCAAACACCTCTCACTGACCTGAGACAGAAGAGAATCAAACACAGATGAATATTAATGTACGGGTGCAAGACTAATTCTGTTAACTCCCAATGTAAAAAGTACAGTTGGGGATTACAATGATGCACTGAGAAGGGCAGGCCTATGTTTCATGCCAAGGTTTAAAGTTTCACTGTGTTCTGTTGTCGCTACACGCTTATATACTGACTTCATCTGTACAGGTAACTGCAATAACCATGGTCCTGCAGAATGTCTTTCCGTGTCCATGGCTTTGTGTCTCTTCGTCATTGAGTAGCTGGATGTGTAAAGATGTACATGAATAAACGTTCCATTTGGCAGTGCCCTGTGAAAGACGGCGGTAATGATATGCATGAGCACAGCTTGCCCATAAAAGTGATAATGTCATTCGAGAAACTCAGCCATTATTACCTGGGAGTAAATCTTCTCTGACTGGGCAGAGAGGAGCTCTCAGCTGGCAGGGCAAGGCACACACACACTATAGCAGATACACACACACACACACACACACACACACACACACACACAACACACACACAACACACACACACACACACACACACACACACACACACACACACACACACACACACACACACACACACACACACACACACACACACACACACACACACACACACACACACACACACACACACACACACACACACACACACACACATTGCAGGCCTAGGCCTGGATCCAGAGTGCGCTGGAGGCCAGGAAGCGAGAGGATGTTAGTGTGTGTGTGATAAATAAAACACAGCTTTGTTTCTGGTGACTGAGTTGTCTCCTCTTGTTCTGTTCCACAGTAGACTGCTATTCCACACATTTTGCCATGAGGCTAATAGAACATTTAGCAGTTTGAAAGCTAATTTCTTGTAATACAAAAAAATAAATCAAGGCTTATGGTGTGTTCATATGCTATCTGGGGGGCCCGACCTTCAGAGGGTTGGGGCCCCCAAAGCTGTGGGATGAGTGCTATAGGCTGTATCCTGTGGAGAAGGCAGAGAGGACATCTTTGTTTCTATAGCAGGGCTATTTCTACTGCGTGACACCACCTCATCCCTGTGATGGACCAGCCAGATTAGGGGATTTAGAGTAAATTTACACTGTTCTTCCCCACCATGCCAATAAGAGACAGACATACCTGTCTGGCCTGGCTAGCACTCCGAGGAGGATGGATAGAGGAGGAGAGATAGAAGGATAGAAGCGAGAGTCTTATCAAAGTCAACGGATTTACCACAGATGGGAATTGCTTTTTACGAGGAAGGGAAGCAGAGTTGAGGAATGTAGCCTGTGTGGCTTTTACGAGCTGATAGCTCTCTCCTCTTTCTTCCTACAGGGAGGGTTAAGGACTGAGAGATAATTGCTGTAAGCTGGAGTGGACTCTTCTCTTGGTTTATGACACCTGTTGTGAAGGGTGCTGGGTCCTCCAGACTGGCCTCTTCAAAGGTTGATAGCTGGGCTGGACTGTGCTATGTGTTGCTGCTGAAGAGGCAGTTTACCATCTTTTCGTGTGTGTGTGTGTGTGTGTGTGTGCGTGCGTGCGTGCGTGTATGCATGCGTGTATATTGAGCCTTGACAGCCTGGCTCAGCAGGCAGTGAAATGTTTCTCCAAGGACATTTATCCAGGTCAGTATGACACTCTGACACTTGTCCACTATCAGACATGTCCGTGTCACATTGCTACTGCTTGATGTTAGTGATGCTCTTTGAATAGACTTTTAAATTGACACCCTCTGTTTTTTTCAATTTGCTGGATATGTATCCAATTCATCCCCCTCACAGTATACGTAATAGATACTTTATATTTGACATTATTATTATTTTGTCCATCAATGCCTTACTATTATTTTGTCCATCAATGCCTTACATACACTCTATAATCATCTCCTTTGTGTTGCTCACGTTGAGGGAGAGGTTGTTATCCTGGCATCACACTGCCAGATCTCTGACCTCCTCCCTATAGGTTATCTCATCGTTGTCGGTGATCAGGCCTACCACTGTTGTGTCGTCAGCAAACTTAATGATGGTGTTGGAGTCGTGCTTGGCCACGCAGTAGTGGGTGAACAGGGAGTGCAGGAGGGGACTAAGCATGCACACCATAGGGGCCCCGGTGTTGAGAATCAGCATGACAGATGTGTTTTTGCCTACCCTTACCACCTGGGGGCAGCCTGTCAGGAAGTCCAGGATCCAGTTGCAAAGGGACAAGTTTAGTCCCAGGGTCCTTAGCTTAGTGATGAGCTTTGTGGCCACTATGGTGTTGAATGCTGAGCTGTAGTCAATGAACAGCATTCTCACATATGTGTTCCTTTTGTCCAGGTGGGAAAGGGCAGTGTGGAGTGTGATTGAGATTGTGTCATCTGTGGGTCTGTTGGGGCGTTATGCGAATTGGAGTGGTTCTAAGGTTTCCGGGATGATGGTGTTGATGTGAGTCATGACCAGCCTTTCAAAGCACTTCATGGCTACTGACGTGAGTGCTATGGGGCGGTAGTCATTTAGGCAGGTTACCTTCGCTTTCTTGGGCACAAGAAAGTGAAGGTCTGCCTCAAGGTCTGGTCTGCCTCAAGGATATAGGTATTACAGACTCGGTCAGGGAGAGGTTGAAAATATCAGTGAAGACACTTGCCAGTTGGTCCGTGCATGCTCTGTGTACACGTCCTGGTAATCAGTCTATGAATGTTGCTCACATCGGCTACGGAAAGCGTGATCACACAGTCATCTGGAACAGCTGGTGCTCTCATGCATGCTTAAGTGTTGCTTGCCTTGAAGCGAGCGTAAAAGGCATTTAGCCTGTCTGGTGGGCTCGCGTCACTGGGCAGCTCACGGCTGGGTTTCCTTTTGTAGTCCGTAATAGTTTGCTTTGTGATGGTTCGTCTGAGGGCATACTGGGATTTCTTATAAATGTCCGGATTAGTGTCCCGCTCCTTGAAAAGCGGCAGCTCTGGCCTTTAGCTCGGTGTGGATGTTGCCTGTAATCCATGGCTTCTGGTTGGGATATGTACGTATGGTCACTGTGGGGACAGTGACGTTGATGCACTTATTGATGAAGCCTGTGACAGATGTTATACTCAATGTCATTGGCTGTATCCCGGAACATATTCTAGTCTGTGCTAGCAAAACAGTTGTGTAGCGTAGCATCCGCAACATCTGAACACTTAGGTTAGTTTTTGCTTGTAAGCAGGAATCAGGAGGATAGAATTATAGTTAGATTTTACAAATAGAGGGCGAGGGAAAGCTTTGTACGCGTCTCTGTGTGTGGAGTAAATGTTGTCTAGAGTTGTTTTTCCTCTGGTTGCACATGTGACATGCTGGTAGAAATGAGGTAAAATGGATTTAAGTTTGCCTGCACTGAAGTCCCCCGCCACTAGCAGCGCCACTTCTGGATGGGCATTTTCTTGTTTGCTTATGGCCTTATACACCTCGTTGAGTGCGGTCTTAGTGCCAGCGTCGGTGTTAACCTGTCTAGGATCAGCGTGGCGCTAGCGGCACTCCCCCCCCCCCCCCACTGAAAAACCAGTGCCGCGAAATTCAAAAAAAATATTTTTTTAAAATATTTAACTTTCACACATTAAAGTCCAATACAGCTAATGAAAGACACAGATCTTATGAATCCAGTCAACATTTCCGATTTTTAAAATGTTTTACAGGGAAGACACAATATGTAAAGATGTACATCTTTTACCTAAAAACACATTAGCATATTCCACCATCTTTTATTTGTCCACCAACACCAGTAGCCATCACCAATTCGGCTAAACTAAGATATTTATAGCCCCTAACCAACAAAAAAACTCATTAGATGACAGTCTGATAACATATTTATGGTATGGGATAGGTTTTGTTAGAAAAAAGTGCATATTTCAGGTATATGGCATAGTTTACAATTGCACCCACCATCACAAATGGACTAGAATAATTACAATGAGCAACGTGTTTACCTAACTACTAATCATCAAACATTTCGTAAAAATACACAGCATACACGAATCGAAAGACACAGATCCTGTGAATACAGACAATATTTCAGATTTTCTAAGTGTCTTACAGCGAAAACACAATAAATCGTTATATTAGCTTAGCACATAGCAATTAGCAGCCCAGCATTGATTCTAGCCAAAGTGAGCGATAAAAGTCAACATCGCCAAAAGATATTAATTTTTTCACTAACCTTCTCAGAATTCTTCCGATGACACTCCTGTAACATCACATTACAACATGCATATACAGTTTGATCGAAAATGTTTATATTTAGCCACCAAAATCATGGTTAGACAATGTGAAATGTAGACAAGCTGGTAAAGAAAACGTCCTTGCGCCACTTAGACAGTGATCTACTCTTATACATAAATACTCATAAACGTGACTAAAAAATATAGGGTGGACAGGGATTGATAGACAATTTAATTCTTAATACAATTGCGTTATTACATTTTTTAATTTATCCTTACTTTTCAATACAGTTTGCGCCAAGCGAAGCTACGTCAAAAAACATGGCGTCCTAAGCCACTAAAATGTTTCGACAGAAACACGATTTATCATAATAAAAATGTCCTACCTTGAGCTGTCTTCCATCAGTATCTTGGGCAAAGGATCCTTTCTTGG
The DNA here is from genome assembly GCF_029448725.1 of Salvelinus fontinalis. Classification (NCBI taxonomy): domain Eukaryota; kingdom Metazoa; phylum Chordata; class Actinopteri; order Salmoniformes; family Salmonidae; genus Salvelinus; species Salvelinus fontinalis. Next base: position 37,133,128 of record NC_074688.1, read on the forward strand.
GAGAAATCGTCTTTTGGTGGAAAGCTGTCCTCTTGCCATGTGGAAATGTCAACTACGTTCGGGATGAACTGAAAAGCGTGACCAACTTTTCACATCGTTGCAAAAATAAATGTCCCAAAATCGCACTAAACGGATATAAATTGCTATAAAACGCTTTAAATTAACTACTTTGTGATGTTTGTAACTCCTATAACGAGTGAAAAGATGACCGGAGAAATATAACAGGCTAAACTAACGCTTGGAACAGGAGAGGGTCGGTGTCTTCCACGCGCGTTACGCAGCAAGAAAAGACTTGCTAGCTAAAGGTTTTTTTCATTTGTAGGGCCTGTGAACGAGCAATCGAGCCCGTTGGAATCGTCATCACGTAAAGGCATCCAGGGGAAGACGTAAGAAGTGTCCGTATAGTCATAGCAACGACAGTGCCCGTTTAAATGACTTCAGAAAAGTGGCCAACGTTTCTCAAATCTGACTCCATGTCAGGGAAATTGCTGTAGAATGGGCTCTGTTCCACTTAGAGACAAAATTTCAACTCCTATAGAAACTATAGACTGTTTTCTATCCAATAATAATAATAATATGCATATTGTACGATCAAGGATTTTGTGGGAAGCCGTTTAAAAAATTAGCCACATTAGCATAAATAGTCTAAACAGCGCCCCCATCCCCAACAGGTTAAATAGATGGCTATGAAAAAGATAGAAGACAACTCTCTAGGTAGATAGTGTGTACTACAGCTTATCATGAGGTACTCTACCTCAAGCGAGTAATACCTCAAGACTACCTTAATATTAGACATTGTGCACCAGCTGTAATTGACAAATAGACACACACCACCACCCCTCATCTTACTGGACAAGGCACCACACCTGACCAACCAAGCTAATTGATCAGTTCAATGATTGCCTAAATTCAACGCCTGGTCTTCCAAGTCAGTTGAATCAAAAACACGAAGTGCCTTTGGCAGTCCAGGACCAAGACTATTTAACAGCATTATCAAATGGCCAGGAGCACTGTCATCCTATATATGACAACATTGATGTATGTATGGAGAAGTTGTATCTGTTGTAAATAAGAGAGCGATGATGATGAACCTGTGCTCTGAGTGTTGTGGTTGGGTTAGGGTCAGAGGCCAGCTGTGGCTTAGATGTTGGGACCACAGATCTCTCATCACTGTTAGCTGCTCTGCTCACAGCCCAGCACTCAGCCCTGAATCTGGCTGTTATTTTAAAAGGCTGAAGGCCTCTGTGTTCTGTGCAGAGGAGCATGCAAAGTAATGACAAATGTTGTACATAGCAATTATCATTGATTGAATCAGTATGATGATCCTCTGTATTTGGATATAAGTCGGTTCTGTTCTGGCAATGGCTCACACACTCATGTACTGTCTCTCTCTTGCACGCACGCACGCACGCACGCACGCACGCACGCACGCACACACACGCACGCACGCACGCACACACACACACACACACACACACACACACACACACACACACACACACACACACACACACACACACACACACACACACACACACACACACACACCACACCACACCACACCACACCACACACACACAGTGACTAATACAGCTGGTAATTAGAATTGGGAACCAGATGCTTTCTATATTTTCCTGTAGAGGTCATATTTCAAGTCCACTGCTTTCTCTCCATTGCCTCCCTCTTTCACACTCTCTTCTCTCTCTCTCTCGCCTTCTCTCCCCCTCGCTCTCTCGCTCTCTCTCGCTCTCTCCTAAAGGCTCCAGAAGGTTTAAACACTTTTTAATTAGGTAACAATGAGCTGAAAATCTCAATTACTGTACCTCCCACAAGGTCAAAGTGGCGGGCGGTCGAAGGGATGGGTGGACTATCATGGGCCAGGGGGTGGAGGAGGGGGGACAGAGTCTGCAGGCATCCATCCTAGTAGATGCTATCTGCATCTTTAATTCACTGCAGTGTACACAATTGTAGACGCCATATTCCCTCTTTCTCTCTCTAACTCTGTCCATCCCAATGAACATCTTGGAGACGTTCTCTCTCATGTGCAAAAATAAACCTGTATCTAATTAATGCAAGCAGCTCAGAATTAGAGTCTATTTGTATGCAGCTGTTTTGCTTCATATTGTTCATTATAGATTATTGTCTCCGTTTTAATGTTGTTCTGAGAAACGCTCTTTTGAGTATCAAGGTTTTATTGGGTGGAAAAGGGCATTGCAGGTTGTGAATTATGAGAGGAATTGAAACTTTTTTGCCAGGGGAAGTGAAAAAGCAGGTGGACAGCGCGGATCGGACACAGCACATTAACACTAGGCTCTGAAAGGCCTCAGGGCGGAACTGAAGCAGGGTTTTCTGGGATTCTCAGGAACTCTAGAGGTCAGGGGACATTCAAGGTCTTAAGAGGTTAAAAATCAGATGAGACCGCCCCTTGAAGTTTAAGTCTCTTATTTGCATGCTACTTAGTTTGCTCTGGTGACATCATTTTAACTCAAACACTCAGACTAGCAAACATTTGAACACATAAACATTCTGGTTTCCACATCTGGAATCAAACATTGTACGTTTCCCGTGACCTATAAAATTCTCTGTGCTTCTTCTCATGCTTTTCTCAGTTTATACCACTAGGGACAGTAGTGCTCTTAACACAGACCCTGGTGTAGACCTGGGTTTCTGGGACATGGGATACTTTTGTCTTTCCGACTGCTGTCAAATTTAGAGTGACTAAAATTGAACTTGAGAGGGAAATATTTTGTGTGAGTAAATAAGAAATGAGCCAGAGTGGTGTCGCCCTAGAACGGACAGATGAGACTGCTAAAAAGAGCCTAGGTGAACTAGAAAATGAGTTAGAAAAGGGTGATAATGATATGCTAATAACTGACACTCCCTCTCATTTGAGACTTATTGGAGATGACAGTTGGCTATCCTGTGGAGAAACAGTCCTGAACTAATTACCAGAGGCTGGGTGGATGGGGCAGAAGGGCAAGAGTCACAGCTGTGACAGTGATAAACATTCTAACTGACTGGAAGATAACTTGTGACTATTGCCATATACATTTAAACTTTAGTTTAAAATGTCTGTTGACTTGCTCTCTTCATTAGATATGCCACAGCTATTTGGGATCGTTACTGTTGAAGATCAGGCTAAATGTGAACATCTCAGTAGAAGTGTTTGTTCTTCTCCTTAAAAGACAGGATGTCAGTTCTTTCATTACCACTTGAGCTGATGAAGTGCTGAGTTTATCCTCAAATATACCACCATTGCGTGGGCTCTCCAACAGGCCCACAGCAGCTGACAGCAGAGCTCCATCCTACCACACCAAAGCCAGGACAGGCTGTTCAGCATCACAGGCACAATATGCTGTGGCCCTGCTATGGCCCCGGGGCCCGGCAGCGCCATATTTATCCCCTGATGAAGTGATAATTGGTCGGAGAGGCCTCACACCTCCCCTAACCAGAGGACTTTACGATAGGCTGTTGTTAACCAACAGTGACACTGCTGGTCACGCTATTTGTCCACATGCATCCCACAGATGTGCCCACATAGGTTAGACCCAGTGAACCTCTGTGACACTGCTTTATATGTAACAATATGGATACGGGGCCTGTAACAACCTATTCATTTTGGTCTAGATGTTGACAGTATGGCTTCCTTGTGTTTACTCCAATGGCGTCCTGCGTTGTACAAAGGCCCAGTATAGCTGTGTGAGAGGTTGCCTGGTGATGTAGTGAACCAGGGAGTTCTGTGCGTCATCAGCTAACCCTTACGTTGACACAGCGTCTACACAGCGTCTACACACACCATTTCCTCACAACAATCCCCCCTGCTGCTTCGACCATCAGCACCGGCACACTAACCACACTCTACACACTCACAACACACCATGTTAACTCTGAGTCGGCTATTTGTTTTTCTTGGCCCTGTTCCACATGTCAGGGGAGATATTAAACCCAGCTGTTTCCAAACAACATATAAACAGAGTGGAGAATTTGTTTCCGCTTGAAGTCAATGTGTTCTGACATTACAAAAGGGGAATAAGGGATGAAGAACTCAGTATGGAGCATAGGACACAACCCTAATGCTAAACAGTTCTGCATTCTCACCATAACTATCACACCTCTCCTGAGGGGTGTAGTCTAAGGCCTGTTATCATGTGTACATGTGCTTGATTCCTCTCTTTTGTGGTTCCTGATGTTTTCAGAAAGATATTTCTGGAAAAGCCATCGAGAACACCATGGAGGTAACTCTATATATGATCAAATATGTGGTTTATAAGTACTTGGAATTTCATGCACTCTGCAGTCTCAATCTAGACACACAAAACCATCTCTGACACTGGGATCTATACAAAAGATGGAGCTGGCTGCAGGGTGCTGGATGGTGCTGGAGAGTACTGAAGGTTGCTAGAGAAATATGGAGCTGGCTGCAGGGTGATGGAGGGTGCTGAAGAGTGCTGCAAGGTGCTGGAGGGGGCTGGAGAGTACTGAAGGTTGCTAGAGAAAGCTGGAGGGTGCTGCAGGGTGCTGAAGGGGGTTGGAGAGTGCTACAGGGTGCTGGAGGGTGCTGGAGAGTACTGAAGGTTGCTAGAGAAAGCTGGAGGGTGCTGCAGGGTGCTGAAGGGGGTTGGAGAGTGCTACAGGGTGCTGGAGGGTGCTGGAGAGTACTGAAGGTTGCTAGAGAAAGCTGGAGGGTGCTGCAGGGTGCTGAAGGGGGTTGGAGAGTGCTACAGGGTGCTGGAGGGTGCTGGAGAGTACTGAAGGTTGCTAGAGAAAGCTGGAGGGTGCTGCAGGGTGCTGAAGGGGGTTGGAGAGTACTGTCGGTTGCTAGAGAAAGCTGGAGGGTGCTGCAGGGTGCTGAAGGGGGTTGGAGGGTGCTGAGGGTGGGTGCTGAAGGGTACTTCAGGGGATCATGGAAAGTAGAAGTCAGAGGTGCCAGAGAGTATAGTGGAACCAGAGCCAAATCTGGTGAGGACAACAGTGGTGCTGCGCTGAGACTAATCATAGTTGATGAAGACTGGCAGTGGAGCTGCAGACTCAAACACAAATCACCCTCTTTAATTAATCTACTAATTGGAAATCTGGAAAGAGACAAGGCTTCTGTTATTGTGCCCCACTCTCCCTTTGTGTCTTCATTTTGAAAAGAGGCTAAATTAAATGAGGCTTTTGTTTTGGCCAATCTTCCCTGCAGTTGTGTGGCTAATGAAATCACGAGTGTGAATGAAAACAGATTTATGATTATTCAGAGTGCGATCAAAAGCGTGGCACAGGAAGTTCAAATACAAAGGACCAAACAACAAAATGTATTATTTCATGTATTTGTTTGACAAAATCAGCAACACTATACTAGCACAGCTGATGTTGGACTATGTGAAGATGCATCATCCAATCACATTTGTTCTTCTCTCCATCAGTTGTATGTTACTCATATATCCGTTAGTTGCAGCTACAGCTGAGAAGCCCCATGTGATAACGTCACCTCTGGAACCAGACGTAATGCTTCATACATATACTGGTATGCTTCAGCAGTTTCCCATCATTTTAACAGTGTATTTTTATAAGGCCAAGCTAAGCATGTTTGTCTAGTTCCATGTTATTTTCCTGCTGGCTGTGTGTTCTCTAGTCACACGGACACATCCCTAATGCTGCTACCAGACCTGCATGGCGTGGATAATACACTACTGCTGTAGGATAAAAGTGGAAACAGGACTGAAATAGTCCCACACCACATAAAGGCAGTACTGGACATATTAGCACCAGATGTGTAACACCGTGGCATGCATTTTCCTCTCCTAAAGCCCTTCTCTTTAAATACATGAATGTAACAAAGTGTTGTTTATGTCTCGTATGCTATACTGATTTACTTAACTAAGTATGAAGGGATGCATTAGAGACAGTATGGTGCGTGACCCGTTCTGACTCTCTCTACTTTCAAGGACAGCAAGGTGATTTTCCTCCAAGAAATGCACTTGATTTTGTTCGTGTTGTCTGGATGTGTTGAGACCTAGCAGATGGTAATGCAATATCCCTCGGCACCTTAGTACTCTGCCTCCATCCAGCCAGTCACCTGCCACTAATACGTTTGGGTGATTCAGTAGAGTGATTCTGTAGGGTGATTTTGTGGGGTGATTCTGTAGGGTAATTTTGTGGGGTGATTCTGTAGGCTGATTTTGTGGGGGGATTCTGTAGGCTGATTTTGTAGAGTGATTATGTACGGTGATTCTGTAGGGTGATTATGTGGGGTGATTGTGTGGGGTGATTCTGTAGGGTGATTCTGTAGGGTGAGTCAGAAGGGTGATTCTATGGGGTGATTGTGTAGGGTGATTATGTAGGGTGATTATGTGGGGTGATTGTGTGAGGTTATTCTGTAGGGTGATTCTGTAGGGTGAGAATGTGGGGTGATTGTGTGAGGTGATTCTGCAGGGTGATTATGTGGGGTGATTCTGTAGGGGTGATTGTGTGGAGTGATTCTATGGGGTGGTTCTGTAGGGTGATTATGTGGGGTGATTCTGTGGGGTGATTCTGTAGGCTGATTTTGTAGGGTCATTCTATGGGGTGATTATGTGGTGTGATTGTGTGGAGTGATTCTGTAGTGTGATTCTATGGGGTGATTCTGAAGGGTGATTATGTGGGGTGATTCTGTGAGGTGGTTCTGTGGGGTGATTCTGTACGGTGATTATGTGGGGTGATTCTGTGGGGTGAATCTGTAGTGGTGATTGTGTGGAGTGATTCTATGGGGTGATTCTGAAGGGTGATTATGTGGGGTGAATCTGTGGGGTGAATCTGTAGAGGTGATTGTGTGGGGTGATTCTATGGGGTGATTCTGAAGGGTGATTCTGTGGGGTGATTCTGTGGGGGGATTCTGTAGGGTGATTGTGTGATGTTATTCTGTAGGGTGACAATGTGGGGTGATTGTGTGAGTTGATTCTGTAGGGTGATTCTGTGGTGTGAATCCGTAGGGTGATTCTGTGGGGTGATTATGTGAGGTGATTCTATGGGGTGACTTTGTGGGGTGATTGTGTGGAGTGATTCTCTAGGGTGATTCTATGGGGTGATTCTGAAGGGTGAATATGTGGGGTGACTTTATAGGGTGGTTCTGTAGGGTGTTTATGTGGGGTGATTCTGTAGGGTGATTCTATGGGGTGATTATGTGGGGTGATTGTGTGGGGTTATTCTGTAGGGTGACAATTTGGGGTGATTCTGTGGGGTGATTTTGTAGGGTTATTTTGTGGGGTGACTCTGTAGGGTGATTCTATGGGGGGATTCTGTTGGGTGATTCTGTGGGGTGATTCCATAGTGTGATTCTGTGGGGTGATTCTGTAGGGTGATTTTGTCGTGTGATTCTATGGGGTGATTCTGTGGGGTGATTATGTGGAGGGATTTTGTGGGGTGATTCTGTGGGGTGATTTTGTAGGGTGATTCTGTAGGGTTATTTTGTGGGGTGACTGTAGGGTGATTCTGTAGGGTGAGAATGTGGGGTGATTGTGTGAGGTGATTCTGTAGGGTTATTCTGTGGGGTGATTCTGTAGGGTGATTATGTGGGGTGATTCTGTAGGGGTGATTGTGTGGAGTGATTCTATGGGGTGATTCTGAAGGGTGATTATGTGGGGTGGTTCTGTAGGGTGATTATGTGGGGTGATTATGTGGGGTGATTCTGTGGGGTGATTCTGTAGGCTGATTTTGTAGGGTGATTCTATGGGGTGATTATGTGGGGTGATTGTGTGGAGTGATTCTATAGGGTGATTCTGAAGGGTGATTATGTGGGGTGATTCTGTAGGGTGGTTCTGTAGGGTGATTATGTGGGGTGATTCTGTGGGGTGAATCTGTAGTGGTGATTGTGTGGAGTGATTCTATGGAGTGATTCTGAAGGGTGATTATGTGGGGTGATTCTGTGGGGTGAAGCTGTAGAGGTGATTGTGTGGAGTGATTCTATGGGGTGATTCTGAAGGGTGATTATGTGGGGTGATTCTGTAAGGTGGTTCTTTAGGGTGATTATGTGGGGTGATTCTGTGGGGTGATTCTGTAGGGTGATTCTGTAGGTTGATTCTGTCGGGTGATTCTATGGGGTGATTATGTGGGGTGATTCTGTAGGGTGATTCTGTGGGGGGATTCCGTAGGGTGATTGTGTGATGTTATTCTGTAGGGTGACAATGTGGGGTGATTGTGTGAGTTGATTCTGTAGGGTGATTCTGTGGTGTGAATCCGTTGGGTGATTCTGTGGGGTGATTATGTGGGGTGACTGTATAGGGTGGTTCTGTAGGGTGATTATGTGGGATGATTCTGTAGGGTGATTCTATGGGGTGATTATGTGGGATGATTGTGTGGGGTTATTCTGTAGGGTGATTCTGTAGGGTGACAATTTGGGGTGATTTTGTAGGGTGAATCTGTAGGGTGATTCTGTGGGGTGATTCTGTGGGGTGATTCTGTAGGGTGATTCTGTAGGGTGATTCTATGGGGGGATTCTGTCGAGTGATTCCATAGGGTGATTCCATAGTGTGATTCTGTGGGGTGATTCTGTAGGGTGATTTTGTCGTGTGATTCTATGGGGTGATTCTGTGGGGTGATTATGTGGAGGGATTCTGTGGGGTGATTCTGTGGGGTGATTTTGTAGGGTGATTCTGTAGGGTTATTTTGTGGGGTGACTCTGTAGGGTCTTTATGTGGGGTGATTCTGTGGGGTGATTATGTAGGGTGAGTCAGTAGGGTGATTCTATGGGGTGATTATTTAGGGTGATTACGTGGGGTGATTGTGTGAGGTTATTCTGTCGGGTGACAATGTGGGGTGATTGTGTGAGGTGATTCTGTAGGGTGATTATGTGGGGTGATTCTGTAGGGTGATCTTGTGGGGTGATTCTGTGGGGTGATTCTGTAGGTGTGATTATATGGGGTGATTGTGTTGAGTGATTCTGTAGGGTGATTCTATTGTGTGATTCTGTAGGGTGATTATGTGAGGTGATTCTGTAGGGTGATTCTGTGAGGTGATTGTCTGGCAGAGGGGGAGGGCTCTGTGAGGCCTTGATAGGGGGGTGTGGAGAGACCCACTTAGTCTTTTGTTGCATTTCATGCCTTGGTTGAATTTGTGATTGGCCCCTGGCACTCTGATGACTCACTACTCACATCATGTTTCAAGTTATATCACTGTTCTTTGGTAAACACAAACTATAGGCTGAAGCTTTAGCATCTCCTTCAGATGTTTTGGCTGAAATATAACCATTTGTGCTGATGATAAATGGACTATGGTCTATCTGACACTTGATCCATTGAGGGTGTCCATCGTTGTTTTTTGGCATCAGGATAAGAGAAGAAAGCAAGCCTTAGGCATTGGTCCATGGAACAACCTGCTTCTGTATTTATATCTGGGCCAACTGTGTCAGGTTTAATGTCAGACACTGATTTCACATAGAGCTGGATCAACCTGAAGATGAATGTCAAGAGGGTCAAATAATTACATTTAATCAAAATGTTCCTCTCTGGTTTCTCTACTGCTTCTGTGTCTATCTCACACTTGAACCATTGAGAGTGTCTATCTCACACTTGAACAATTGAGAGTGTCCATCTGACATTTGATCCATTGAGAGTGTCTATCTGACATTTGATCCATTGAGAGTGTCCAGCAGACACTTGATCCATTGAGAGTGTCTATCTGACACTTGATCCATTGAGAGTGTCTATCTGACATTTGATCCATTGAGAGTGTCTATCTGACATTTGATCCATTGAGAGTGTCTATCTGACATTTGATCCATTGAGAGTGTCTATCTGACACTTGATCCATTGAGAGTGTCTATCTGACATTTGATCCATTGAGAGTGTCTATCTGACATTTGATCCATTGAGAGTGTCTATCTGACATTTGATCCATTGAGAGTGTCTATCTGACACTTGTTCCATTGAGAGTGTCTATCTGACATTTGATCCATTGAGAGTGTCTATCTGACATTTGATCCATTGAGAGTGTCCATCTGACACTTGATCCATTGAGAGTGTCCATCTGACACTTGATCCATTGAGAGTGTCCATCTGACATTTGATCCATTGAGAGTGTCCATCTGACACTTGAACCATTGAGAGTGTCCATCTGACACTTGAACCATTGAGAGTGTCTATCTGACATTTGATCCATTGAGAGTGTCTATCTGACACTTGAACCATTGAGAGTGTCTATCTGACACTTGATCCATTGAGAGTGTCTATCTGACATTTGATCCATTGAGAGTGTCTATCTGACATTTGATCCATTGAGAGTGAAAACTGAGATGAGCTTGCCAAGTAATAAAATGAAACTCAGCGGGTTGCACAAGTGCTGGTCAGACGCCTGTGGAATAATGGTGATATTGTCAGGGAAAAGAAGGCTGCTATTTAAGGTTCACTAAGACACTAGATGAACACCAGATATGATTTCCATATGAGTTATATGAGATGCATGAATTTGAATGTGTATCGTTTTGGATTCAGTAGTTGAATAGTACATCATTGGTTAATGATGCCGTCAGGAGAAAACAGCTGCTTGATAGTTGTATGAATGATAGATATCTCTTTGAAAGCCAGTAGGACTGGATAGTTAATCCCTCTCTGACAATATTATATGTTTAATGAGTTACAAGGGAAAACCTTATGAAACTCTCTGAATAGTTTTATGGCCTATAATTACCCTGACATTAGTCTGAGGGCCCTCTGGCAGCATATCAAGTGAAAACAAGTCTTGATTTGGTAAAGTGACAGAGTTGGACAGAGTGTGGTGATCTTGTTATTCAGGTTTACACAGGGCCATATAGTCATCAGACATATTTAGAGTTGAGCGAGGATTGCGGTGTAGTCCTAACATGGGACAACCTCTATTCCATGTAGATGGGTGGAAAGGAGATGTATCGCTACAGAGTCACAGTTAGAAACTATTATTCTTAAATGCTTTACCATTGATTCTACCAGTGGATGCAGCTCATAATAATGGCTGGAACGGAGTAAATGGAATGGCATCAAACACATGGAAACCATTGGTTTGATGTATTTGATAACATTCCACTGATTCCGCTCCAGTCATTACCACGAGCCAGTCCTCCCCAGTTAAGGTGCCACCAACCTCCTGTGCAATCTACGCATTCCATGGGGACAAGTAAACATATGATTTTTTGGTCAAAGTGAGGACATACTGAATTCTCACATTGTAAATCTTTCAGGATCACTTTGTAATTTCGACTCCCACTCACTCCTTCCCTCAGGTGAAGTAGGTTTATTTTCTCACAACCCTTCAGTTTCGTCAAAATCACTCAATCCATCAAATGTGATTTGTACAGCGTTAATATTTTCTTACCAATACATTCGTCACCCAGTACTTTACAAAAACCTAAACTTAAAATCCCTAAATAGTAAACCGAGGAGACAGTGCCAAGGACAAGCTTGTAAGAAGAAACTGAAGGGGAATCCCATCCTGCTCTTTCTGGCAAAGAAGATTCATATTCCTTTTTAGTGAGATAGTGTTGTCTTGAAACACTGATCCATAAATAACTTGTTTTAGCCAAACATGATGATACCACAAATAATCCACACAGTCATTTGAACAACTTGTACAGAGCCCAGTGATCTCCTTTCAACGTCACTCTGGGGAAATCAAAGCAATTCCACGGACAAAACGATAACTCTTACTTAACTGTGAACCAATGTTCCCTGCCTAAAGTTAGTCCAGTGAGAGAACATGGCTAGTTGTGTAAGACTGATGATTTAGCCTGTCTCTTTATGGCCCCTTTGTGGTTGCACCATCTATCTGTGGACACGTTGTAGCAGACATCATCAAGGTGTTGGCACAGCCTCTAGTAACTAAGCTACGGTATTGATCCACTCCTACACAGAGAAGATCATTAGAGAAGTTGGCCAGACGCCTGCCATGTTTTTTTTCACTCTTCACACAGGCTCATTTCTATCTCCTCTAACCAATGTTGTACAGATTGAGGACGTGAGTTGGTTTATCTGAGGACTCTCATCTGACTGTGAATATTCAGTCTGTGTTCCTCAGATTTGCATACACATGTCCCCCAAACGACAAGCACAGATCTGTGGGAGCGAGAGAAGGTGCAGAGGGAGAGAGAAGTCTGGAGAGGGGTGATAGTGTCTGCTGTGCTGTTTTTTTCAGCTTGCCTGATTTCAGATCAGATGGTGACTGAGCTGGTGGTGACTGACATACAAGCAAAACAACTTGTCTGTGTGTTTTCCAACTGGAAATGATGAAGGAGAGGTTCCTAGCAAGTACATGTTTATTGGCCATATTTGAATATTAGTCATCAGGTTTTGGGTCACAGGAATATATGTAGAAATAACCACGGCCTGTGTTAACACTATAAGAGTCATATAGGAGAACCCTGGGTATACCATTAACACTGTTACACAAACACCATCAGACTAATAACATTGCTTAACGATAGCGTGAGTATTGAAACAATATTTTCTAGACATTGAAAATCTGAACATAGAAATGACATTGTATTTGACATTGTGGTATTGTGGCGTATTAGTCGAGTCATGACCAATGGACAAACAAATGACTTTTCCAGAAAATAAATGTTTATAGACCAACACATTTTGGGAGAGAACTGGGAATGAGAAAGCACACTTGTGGTATAGAGTTGGATTACACTTCTTTGAACAGCCCAGTAATTTGAGATTGAGGCCATGTCTGACACTCACTATGATATAAGCACACACACGGAAGTCTGGTCATCTGTGATGGCCGACTACAGTCTATGGAAAGGCTATGCTCCAGTTAAGACCACAATTCTCCCGTTAAACTCAAGTCAGGAATTAACATTCATTTGTCTGCCTCAACTAGAATAATGACCAATTTGTTTTCATTCAAAGGTTGAGAGGAGTCAAGGTGCAGTTCATGGACAATTACACGTCGACACCATTATTTACTCAACACTGCCCAATCAACGTACAGTACATGTGGTGATTCCTCATTTGTTTGCACCATAACACAGCCTCTCAGAAGTGGGAGATGTTTGTGCCAGCTTCATGTCGTCACATCAGACAGATGAGGTTGTTTTCTCTTCCTGCCTAATTAAAAGCTGTAGAATTCCCCCAGATCCATCGTGGTCTTGACAGCAGCAGCTCCGGGGCATGGAGGTGGTGAGAGGCGGCTGTAGTACACCTATTTTATTTCTATGTATTTTTTGATCTAACCTTTATTTAAGAACAAATTCTTATTTACAATGACAGGCCTACTCCGGCCAAACCCTAAGCCGCACGACGCTGGGCCAATCGTGCGCCGCCCTATTCTTTGTGCAGTCTTTGGTACACGCACACCCTAAAAATTTGTAATTTAGCAGACACTCTTATCCAGAGCGACTTACAGGAGCAATTAGGGTTAAGTGCCTTGCTCATGGGCACATCGGCAGATTTTTCACCTAGTCGGCTCCGGCGTTAGAAACCGCAACCGTTAGGTTACTGGCCCAACGTTCTTAACTGCTAGTCTACCTGGTGCGCATTTACAAAAATCAACACCTTCATAGACATAGATTTTTTAACTCCTTTAACTCTCAGAGAGTTGAATGTGAGTCTGTGTCTGCTTGCACATCTGTGTTTGTCTGCAATGTCTGGCCGTCTGTCCCTTAGTTTGACAGTCAACAAGTAAAGAAACCATATGATGCAGAACTGCTAAATGCAGTTATCGTAGTTTGTCACAACGGGTGCCACAGTCCTGAAATGAGGTCTGAATGACACGCTCCACTGCCCCCTAAACTCATTTAACGTAGCAGGAAAAACCATGACTACTCTTTCCCCTTCACGTGGGATCTACTGATTGGTTTACCGTAAGGAGGTTGGCAGTTCGCAGATTGAAGAGAAATGAAGCACCCAAAGGGAATACTTATGAACTCCTGAAATAACCTGGAACTTTTCAAAGCTGAGATGAGGTGGTGTTAATCCCATATATTGTGTGTGTGTTGGAAAGTAAGAGAAGGTCAGTGATTTGTCAGCTGTGGTGGAGTCTACGCTCTGCGACAAGCTGCACATTTGTCATGGTGCCTAGCTGTAACGCTGGCCGGCTGGCCGCCAAGAGAGGACAGGCTAACGGACTACAAGCTCTCTTTTTACCACGCCCCTCCAATCTCCTCGTCCCTGACGGCCCCCATCTGTTCCTTTTGGAGAAGTATTCTCTATGGAATTCTCTCTCTTTCCCCACTTCTCTCTCTCTTTCTCTCACACCAGTGCATGTTTAAACTGTGATGGGACATGTCATGTGGTATCACAGAGATGGACATATGGGGCTTTTGGCAGGTCTGAACGTGCTTGTCTCAGCTTCCCAGCCTTGTCAGAGTAAGACCCCTGACACTCGTCACAGTGGTGTTTCAGTTCTCCGTAGACAGAGATACTCTTGAACTCAAGTGGTTCAAGAACATAACTGCAGTTTGGTTGTTCGGATATTAGCAAAAAATGGAAATTATAAATATCTTCATCTCACAGATGGTTATTACTGTAGGACTGTCAAAACTGTAGCACGGAAGACAAAACTGTTATTATGTGCTACTGTGATGTCTGGCACTGGTATTTGAGTGAAAATAGGCATTGCACGGCAGTGACATCATGTACCACTCCACAAGCCAATCAGCTTTGTTTGTTCTGCAGGTTGACGTTTACTGTCATGAGTCTTGCCCTGGAGACAAAACTGAGCGATTTCCCCTTAGATTGGCCAGCTGCAAAGTCACAATTGTCTATATTGTAAAAAATCATGAAAACTAAGATTTGCCGTTTGGTCTTAATCTAAGGTCAGGTTTAGGCGTCAGGGTTAGCAGTGTGGTTAAGGTTAGTGTTAGGATTAAAATGTTATGATTTTATGACTTTGTTGCTGTGCTAGCTAGTGACCACTGCAGAACTGCCTCCAGAACAAGATTCATGATGAAACCGCTAACCTGTATTATTCTTTCTGTGGTTACTGGATGCGCTCTGGAACAATCTGTCAGCAATACAAAATTACATATTTTTCTTCCCTGACAGTTGTGCTTTTATTTAACCACAATTATTAACACATATTGTGAGAGGAAAGGAGTCAACTCCTCTGCCAACTTGGAAACAAGAGTCTGACTTGTTTATTCAGTTCTCTGTAATCAAAGTGATTTCTGAATGAGATGAGAGGGAGCACAAAATGTCTCTATAACTGTCAGGACAGGAGTAACAACCGTCAGGACAGGAGAAACAACCGTCAGGACAGGAGGAACAACTGTCAGGACAAGAGGACAACTGTTAGGACAGGAGAAACAACTGTCAGGACAGGAAGACAACTGTCAGGACAGGAGGACAACTGTTAGGACAGGAGAAACAACTGTCAGGACAGGAGGACAACTGTTAGGACAGGAGGACAACTGTCAGGACAGGAGAAACAACTGTCAGGACAGGAGGACAATTGTTAGGACAGGAGAAACAACTGTCAGGACAGGAGAAACAACTGTTAGGACAGGAGGACAATTGTTAGGACAGGAGAAACAACTGTCAGGACAGGAGTAACAACTGTCAGGACAGGAGGACAACTGTCAGGACAGGAGAAACAACTGTCAGGACAGGAGGACAATTGTTAGGACAGGAGAAACAACTGTCAGGACAGGAGCAACAACTGTCAGGACAGGAGGACAACTGTCAGGACAGGAGAAACAACTGTCAGGACAGGAGGACAACTGTCAGGACAGGAGAAACAACTGTCAGGACAGGAGAAACAACTGTCAGGACAGGAGAAACAACTGTCAGGACAGGATAAACAACTGTCAAGACAGGAGAAACAACTGCCAGGACAGGAGAAACAACTGCCAGTACAGGAGAAACAACTGCCAGGACAGGAGAAACAACTGTCAGGACAGGAGGACAACTGTCAGGACAGGAGAAACAACCGTCAGGACAGGAGAAACAACTGTCAGGACAGGAGAAACAACTGTCAGGACAGGAGGACAACTGTTAGGACAGGAGAAACAACTGTCAGGACAGGAGAAACAACCGTCAGGACAGGAGGACAACTGTTAGGACAGGAGAAACAACTGTCAGGACAGGAGAAACAACTGCCAGGACAGGAGAAACAACTGTCAGGACAGGAGAAACAACTGTCAGGACAGGAGAAACAACTGTCAGGACAGGAGAAACAACTGTCAGGACAGGAGAAACAACTGTCAGGACAGGAGAAACAACTGTCAGGACAGGAGCAACAATCTGGCCATTGAGCAATAAAGCAGTGACAAAACATGAATACAGGAGAAACAACTGTCAGGACAGGAGGACAACTGTTAGGACAGGAGGACAACTGTCAGGACAGGAGAAACAACTGTCAGGACAGGAGAAACAACTGTCAGGACAGGAGAAACAACTGTCAGGACAGGAGAAACAACTGTCAGGACAGGAGAAACAACTGTCGGGACAGGAGGACAACTGTTAGGACAGGAGAAACAACTGTCAGGACAGGAGCAACAATCTGGCCATTGAGCAATAAAGCAGTGACAAAACATGAATACTATATTTTAATGTGAACTTTTCGGGTGCATTTTCCTGTTCTCTCCAGTAGGGTTTTCTCATTGGAAACCATTGGAACCAAATTACTTGTCAGCCTAATTACACTATATATACAAAAGTATGTGGACGCCTCTTCAAATTAGTGGATTCGGTTATTTCAGCCACACCGTTGCTGACAGGTGTATCTCCATAGACAAATATTGGCAGTAAAATGCCCTGACTGAAGAGCTCAGTGACTTTCAACGTGGCACCGTCATAGGATGCCACCTTTTCAGTTCGTCAAATTTCTGCCCTGCTAGAGCTGCTCCGGTCAACTGTAAGGGCTGTTATTGTGAAGTGGAAATGTCTCAGCTGCGAAGTGGTAGGCCACACAAGCTCATAGAATGGGACTGGCGAGTGCTGAAGCGCATAGCCCATAAAAATCATCTGTCCTCGGTTGCAACACTCACTACCGTGTTCCAAACTGCCTCTGGAAGCAACATCTGCACAATACCTGTTCGTCGGGAGCTTCATGAAATGGGCTTCCATGGCCGAGCAGACGCACACAAGCCTAAGATCACCATGCGCAATGCCAAGCGTTGGTTGGAGTGGTGTAAAGTTTGCCGCCATTGGATTCTGGAGCTGTGGAAACGCGTTCTCTGGGGTGATGAATCACGCTTCACCATCTGGCAGTCCGACGGACAACTCTGGGTTTGGCGGATGCCAGGAGAACGCTACCTGCCCGAATGCATAGTGTCAACTGTAAAGTTTGGTGGAGGAGGTTCATGGTTCAGGCTAGGCCACTTAGTTCCAGTGAATGGAAATCTAACTCTACAGCATGCAATGACATTATAGACGATTCTGTGCTCACAACTTTGTGGAAACAGTTTGGGGAAGGCCCTTTACTGTTTCAGCATGACAATGCCCCTGTGCACAAAGCGAGGCCCATACAGAAATGATTTGTCGAGATTGGTGTGGAAGAACTTGACTAGTGTCGTGTCTTGACTATCATTAATGTGTTTGACTATTATTTTCTAAACTAATTACATATCACGTCAAATCATTACGCAACTAAATTACTCATGCAGCAATTCATTAAGTAGTAATTTGGGGCACCACAGAAAAAGTAATTTAACGAGTTACTATCTCCCTACTAAACTCTAAAGACATGAATATCTCTTATATTAGTCAAAGTCAATTAATTCATTCTTATTTACCTTCAGTCTCATTGTGAATGTCGCAAAATCCTTGGATATCTGCACGAACCCTAGCATAAATGAAGAATCAGCGATATACAAATTGGCTTAATTATTTATTTACTAACTAAATAATCACACAGAATTACATAAACACACAAACAGAATAGCTTACACACTGATTACTACATCATGCAATGAAAAGTCCCTAGTGGACTAAACACGATATGACGGCTTGGTAGACAATGGAAAGGGGTAGGGACAGATAAAGAGTGGGAAAGACAGAATGGACCCACTATATACAGTTAATAACTATGCTTATGGAAATGCTAATACTTTGCAAATGAACGGCCGCATATTAGAAATAATTGCAATGTACATATTTATGCTTGTATGTCTTGTCGTCTCTCTCTGTTGAAATCGCCCGGTCCATTTACTCTGGAGAGTAATTCATCAGAAGTCTCTGGTTGTGTTCCCCAGAGATCAAATAAAATAAAATGTATTTATATAGCCCTTCTTACATCAGCTGATATATGTAAGTGCTGTACAGAAACCCCGCCTAAAACCCCAAACAGCAAGCAATGCAGGTGTAGAAGCACGGTGGCTAGAAAAAACTCTCTAAAAATACCAAAACCTAGGAAGAAACCTAGAGAGGAACCAGGCTATGAGGGGTGGCCAGTCCTCTTCTGGCTGTGCCGGGTGGAGATTAAAACAGAACATGGCCAGGTTCATAAATGACCAGCATGGTCAAATAATAGTAATCACAGTGAACAGGTCAGTGTTCCATAGCCGCAGGCAGAACAGTTGAAACTGGAGTAGCAGCATGGCCAGATGGGCTGGGGACAACAAGGAGTCATCATGCCAGGTAGTCCTGAGGCATGGTCCTAGGGCTCAGGTCCTCCTCCGAGAGAAAGAAAGAAAGAGAGAATTAGAGAGAGCATACTTAAATTCACACAGGACACCTGATAAGAAAGGAGAAGTACTCCAGATATAACAGACTGACCCTAGCCCCCCGACACATAAACTACTGCAGCGTAAATACTGGAGGCTGAGACAGGAGATGTCAGGAGACACTGTGCCCCATCCGATGATACCCCCGGACAGGGCCAAACAGGCAGGATATAACTCCACCCACTTTGCCAAAGCACAGCCCCCACACCACTAGAGGGCTATCTTCAACCACCAACTTACCATCCTGAGACAAGGCCGAGTATAGCCCACAAAGATCTCCGTCACGGCACAACCCAAGGGGGGGTGCCAACCCAGACAGGAAGACCACGTCAGTGACTCAACCCACTCAAGTGACGCACCCCTCCTAGGGACGGCATGGAAGAGCACCAGTAAGCCAGTGGCTCAGCCCCTGTAATAGGGTTAGAGGCAGAGAATCCCAGTGGAGAGAGGGGAACCGGCCAGGCAGAGACAGTAAGGGCGGTTCGTTGCTCCAGTACCTTTCCGTTCACCTTCACACTCCTGGGCCAGACTACACTCAATCATAGGACCTACTGAAGAGATGAGTCTTCAATAAAGACTTAAAGGTTGAGACCGAGTCTGCGTCTCTCGCATGGGTAGGCAGACCATTCCATAACAATGGAGCTCTATAGGAGAAGGCCCTGCCTCCAGCTGTTTGCTTAGAAATTCTAGGGACAATTAGAATGCCTGCGTCTTGTGACCGTAGCGTACGTGTAGGTATGTACGGCAGGACCAAATCGGAAAGATAGGTAGGAGCAAGCCCATGTAATGCTTTGTAGGTTAGCAGTAAAACCTTGAAATCAGCCGTACATTAACAGGAAGCCAGTGTAGGGAGGCTAGCACTGGAGTAATATGATCACATTTTTTGGTTCTAGTCAGGATTCTAGCAGCCGTATTTAGCACTAACTGAAGTTTATTTATTGCTTTATCCGGGTAGCCGGAAAGTATAGCATTGCAGTAGTCTAACCTAGAAGTGACAAAAGCATGGATACATTTTTCTGCATAATTTTTGGATAGAAAGTTTCAGATTTTTGCAATATTACGTAGATGGAAAAAAGCTTTCCTTGAAACAGTCTTGATATGTTCGTCAAAAGAGAGATCAGGGTCCAGAGTAACGCCGAGGTCCTTCAGTTTTATTTGAGACGACTGTACAACCATCAGGATTCAATGTCAAAGGCACTAAAACCAGACTGAAGCATTTTGTATACATTGTTTATCTTCAGGAAGGCTACTGCGCAACAGCTTTTTCAATTTTTTTTTGAGAGGAATGGGAGATTCGATATAGGCTGATAGTTTAAAAAAAATATTTTCTGGGTCGTTTGGCTTTTTCAAGAGAGGCTTTATTTCTGCCACTTTTAGTGAGTTTTGTACACATCCGGTGGATAGAGAGCCGTTTATTATGTTCAACATAGGAGGGCCAGGAAGCAGCTCTTTCAGTAGTTTAGTTGGAATAGGGTCCTGTATGCAGCTTGAAGGTTTAGAGGCCATGATTATTTTCATCAATGTGTCAAGAGATTTTGTATTAAAAAACTTGAGTGTCTCCCTTGATCCTAGGTCCTGGCAGAGTTGTGCAGACTCAGGACAACTGAGCTTTGGAGGAATACGCAGATTTAAAGAGGAGTCCGTAATTTGCTTTCTAATGATCATGATCTTTTCCTCAAAGAAGTTCATGAATGTATTACTGCTGAAGTGAAAGCCATCCTCTCTTGATGAATGCTGCTTTTTAGTTAGCTTTGCGACAGTATCAAAAATAAATGTTGGATTGTTCTTATTTTCCTGAATTAAGTTGGAAAAATAGGATGATTGAGCAGCAGTGAGGGCTCTTCAATACTGCACGGTACTGTCTTTCCAAGCTAGTCGGAAGACTTCCAGTTTGGTGTGGCGCCATTTCCGTTCCTATTTTCTGGAAGCTTGCTTCAGAGCTCGGGTATTTTCTGTATACCAGGGAGCTAGTTTCTTATGATAAATGTTTTTAGTTTTTAGGGGTGCAACTGCATGTAGGGTATTGTGCAAGGTTAAATTGAGTTCCTCAGTTAGGTGGTTAACTGATTTTTGTCCTCTGATGTCCTTGGGTAGGCAGAGGGAGTCTGGAAGGGCATCAAGGAATCTTTGGGTTGTCTGAGAATTTATAGCATGACTTTTGATGCTCCTTGGTTGGGGTCTGAGCAGAGTATTTTTTTTGCTACTGCAAACGTAATAAAATGGTGGTCCGATAGTTAAGATCCACAACATTTATTCCATGGAACAAAACTAGGTCCAGAGTATGACTGTGGCAGTGAGTAGGTCTGGAGACATGTTGGACAAAACCCACTGAGTCGATGATGGCTCCGAAAGCCTTTTGGAGTGGGTCTGTGGACTTTTCCATGTGAATATTAAAGTCACCAAAAATTAGAATATTATCTGCTATGACTACAAGGTCCGATAAGAATTCAGGGAACTCAGTGAGGAACGCTGTATATGGCCCAGGAGGCCTGTGAACAGTAGCTGTAAAAAGTGATTGAGTAGGCTGCATAGATTTCATGACTAGAAGCTCAAAAGATGAAAACGTCATTGTTTTTTTGTAAATTGAAATTTGCTATCGTAAATGTTAGCTACACCTCCGCCTTTGCGGGATGCGCGTGGGTCATGGTCACTAGTGTAACCAGGAGGTGAGGCCTCATTTAACACAGTAAATTAATCAGGCTTAAGCCATGTTTCAGTCAGGCCAATCACATCAAGATTATGATCAGTGATTAGTTCATTGACTATAACTGCCTTTGAAGTGAGGGATCTAACATTAATTAGCCCTATTTTGAGATGTGAGGTATCACGAGCTCTTTCAATAATGGCAGAAATGGAGGTGGTCTTTATTCTAGTGAGATTGCTAAGGCGAACACGGCCATGTTCAGTTTTGCCCAACCTAGGTCGAGGCACAGACACGGTCTGAATGGGGATAGCTGAGCTGACTACACTGTGCTAGTGTGTTAGTGGCAGACTGCACTAAGCTGGCAGGCTGGTTAATAGCCTGCTGCCTGGCCTGAACCCTATTTCATTGTGGAGCTCGGAGAGTTAGAGCCCTGTCTGTGTTCGTAGATAAGATGAGAGCACCCCTCCAGCTAGGATGGAATCGGTCACTCCCCAACAGGCCAGGCTTGGTCCTGTTTGTGGGTGAGTCCCAGAAAGAGGGCCAATTATCTACAAATTCTATCTTTTGGGAGGGACAGAAAACAGTTTTGAACCAGCGATTGAGTTGTGAGACTCTGCTATAGAACTCATCACTCCTCCTAACTTGGAGGGGGCCAGAGACAATTACTCGATGCCGACACATCTTTCTAGCTGATTTACACGCTGAAGCTATGTTGCGCTTGGTGACCTCTGACTGTTTCATCCTAACATCGTTGGTGCCGACGTGGATAACAATATCTCTATACTCTCTACACTCGCCAGTTTTAGCTTTAGCCAGCACCATCTTCAGATTAGTCTTAACGTCGGTAGCCCTGCCCCCTAGTAAACAGTGTAGGATCTTCAGATTAGCCTTAACGTCGGTAGCCCTGCCCCCTAGTAAACAGTGTAGGATCTTCAGATTAGCCTTAACGTCGGTAGCCCTGCCCCCTAGTAAACAGTGTATGATCACTGGATGATTCGTTTTAAGTCTAATACTGCGGGTAATGGAGTCGCCAATGACTAGGGTTTTCAATTTGTCAGAGCTAATGGTGGGAGGCTTTGGCGTCGCAGACCCCATAACGGGAGGAGTAGAGACCAGAGAAGGATCGGCCACTGACTCCGACGCGCTGCTTAATGGGGAGAATCGGTTGAAAGTTTCTGTCGGCTGAATGAGCGACACCGGTTGAGCATTCCTTCAGCATTTCCCTCCAGAAGCCATGAGAAAGTTGTCCGGCTGTGGGGACTGTGCGAGGGGATTTATACTACTATCTGTACTTACTGGTGGCACAGACGCTGTTTCATCCTTTCCTACACTGAATTTACCATTGACTAACGATTGCATCTGAAGCTGGGCTTGCAGCACAGCTATCCTCGCCGTAAGGCGATCGTTCTCCTGTATATTATGAGTACAGTGACTGCAATTAGAAGGCATCATGTTAATGTTACTACTTAGTTTCGGCTGTTGGAGGTCCTGACGAACCATGTCCAGATAAAGCGTCCGGAGTGAAAAAGTTGAATGAAAAAAAGTTGAGTGAGGGAAAAACAAAAAATATAAACGGTAATTAAAAAGTAAAACCGTAAAGTAAGGTTAGCAACAAAATGCACAGCAGCACGTAAATAAGATGTGACCAGAAATTGAAAGATCAAAGTCAAAGATCAAAGTCTTTCGTAGTCGTAGCTCTGTTATAATGGGTATGTCAGACGTATCAATTGTCGTTTGATAGGGAAATGTTTTTAGAATGGATCTTTCAGAGTACCACCCGGTGGTTCTTGGTTGAGCTTATACTAAAGTACTTAAACAGCTGCAGACTGAATGTTCCTGTGTAGCCTTCATCTTCTTCACTCGAGAAAGTTTCAGAATTTCAAACCATTTTGTACCTTTTAGCTCACGCTGTCCGTGTACTGGTCTTGTAGAGTCTAACCATTTGTGACGTCCGGTTCACACCGTCCGTGCAGCTTGGTCTATAGTTTTAAACCATTTCTCAGCCATGTAGCCACCGCTTCATGCTGTCTGGTCTATAGAGATGTTCTTCTTCTCTGTTGAAAGTTTCAGAGTGCCTAACCATTTCGTACCTTCCAGCTCACACTGTCGGTCCCGCTGGTCTCTAGAGACTGCGTCCTCACGTTCTCTGGTCTAATGTTAATTGTTCACGAGGGGTTTTATGCACTCTGGAAAAAGGGGCATTACATGATGCCGACATAATGTCTGTGCTCACGTGGGTGTGGTCACTGACACGTTAAGACTTCATATAAAAAACTATTCTCTCATTTAGAAGGCTAACATCACATCTTCTCACAAATAGTAGTCAGAGAGGGGGGGGGGGGGGGTCTGGGGCCAATGATCCTCACCCAAAAGGGCAAGTCATGACACTGGCCTGCACAGAGCCCTGACCTCAACCCCATTGAACACCTTTGGGATGAATTGGAACGTTGACTGCAAGCCACGCCTAAACACCTAACATCAGTGCCCAACCTCACTACTGCTCTTGTGGCTGAATGGAAGCAGTTCCAACATCTAGTGGAAATCCTTCCTAGAAGAGTGGAGACTGTTATAGCAGCAATTTGTGGTCATGTAGTGTATCTCATTATCATCACTCAAATCTTTATCTCATGAAAACAGAATTATTGTAACGCTCTATGTAATGCCCCCGCTCTCACACACACACACACACACACACACACACACACACACACACACACACACACACACACACACACACACACACACACACACACACACACACACACACACACACACACACACACTTTTTGTTTGTAAAATACTACAAAAAATATATCTTGACAAAATGTTACTCTTGTGTAGCGAATATATTGGTGTCTCAGTGTTAATCTCAAATTACTTGCTGACTGGTCAGAATAGAGAGAATCAAAGTTAAGTTCCCATCCACTTTCTCATCAAAACTAGCTTGATGCTGGCTTGATGATATTTGTCTCAGAATGATCCCATCTAAAGTGTGATTACATTTTGTCTGCCATGGAGAGGAAAGAGGTCGGGATAGCATCTGTAGGGATGGAGAGAAAGTGGAGAAGAGGAGGAGATGTTAGGGGTGGCCTGGGGGAGTCCTCATAGACAGCACATCATTCAGTCTTGGACCAGACTACACTGCTCTCTATTCACTCAGCACCTGGAAACTAGCTCTGCAAATACACTATAGACAATATACACCCATAGTATGTGTGCTGTAGATATACACACTTTGTGCATTTCTAAGATTAAAGACAGATACATTATTACAAATCCTTATGGTGCTTTCCTGTCCCAATCTAGTATGTCCCAATCTGAGTTTTACATTAGCCATACTGTTTACCAGTTGCTAACCACTCCACGGTCACTCAGCAAACCATTTGATCCCTCTTGTGCATTCTTTCTCACCGACCGTTTCCATAGATAACAGGGACACAAAAAGGCTTCCCAGGCGACCCCTGCAGAATCCTCATTGTGGTAATTAATGGCGTACACACTGTGTGGTTTTGAGGTGGGCCAGAGACGCTTTCATATGCATAATCCTGAGTTGACAGGGTTATGGCTGGTGTGAGCCCCTCCCTCCTCCACAGGCCATACACTAGGATCCACAGGGGACATACAGGGGCTACAGTGGTCTCAGTCCTTTAAACCATCCCTGGGTGATCATTGTCTCTGTCTGTCTCATTGTCTCTGCTAGGCCTTGACCGTGGGCTCACCCCTTTCAGTTATTCTCATAGTCAAATGACACACCCCTTTTACTCAGGAATTCTTCATTTCTGGTCTGGGCTTTGAAAGGTCTAAGTAGGTATGATGTTGGGGTTGGTACATTGGAGTACAGTATTTGTGTTTATGATTCGTGTAAGACGGAACATATGTAGTCCACTGGCTGTCATTTGAGTTACTATCTTTCATTTGCACATTTGTCTATCAAGACAGGTAAACCTATCTTTTTTGCTCACGTGCTTTTCTTTCGCTCTCTCTCTCTCTCTCCGTCTCTCTCCCTCCGTCCGTCCCTCCCTCTCCTTTCTCCCTTCATCCCTCTCTCTTTCCCTTCATCTCTCTCTCTCTCCGTTCCTCTCTCACTCTCTCCCTCTCATCCAGCGGTGTGTGCTCTTTGTGTGTGTGTTTCCTATCTCCAGGCTTGATTAAAAGTCCATTAGCGATGCATGGCCCTGGGTAAAACACAGAAAGTGTAATCAAAATGGAAATGAGAGAGACAGTGTGGAGAGGAGGGGTGTGGAGAGGAGGGGTGTGGAGAGAGATGAAGCGAGCAGCGACTGTCTTCACCACAAAGTACACTTTTCCACATTTTCTCTTTTGCGTCTATTTTTTTGTAATACAGTAAGGCAGACATGATTGAACTGAGGCCCAGCTTAATGAGAATACATCCTGTCCAGAAACATTCAGTTGACAGCTGTGATTGGGCTCTGCACAAAGCAAATAGATAGAGAGGAAGAAAGAAGTGAAAGAGAACATGACGGTGTGTTTGGTTTTCAGTTAGCAGCTATAAATATCCCCATCCAACATCTTTCCTCTCTTTAGTTTGCTTTATGTAAATCAATTCTTGTCAACCTACCTACACTTTAAGCAGAAAAATATTTGTCACAAAGAAAATGTTGACAGTGTTGTTGCTAATGACAGTCTGGTTCATCACTTCCTGTCAGACAGTGTGAAGGAACTCATCAAACTGCAAACAAGCATCCCTGCAGTTAACAAGCTCAGGGCCTGAAGTCAGACTCCACATACACAATCATCATTTAAACACCATCCATCACCTCCACTGTCTAGGCCAAACCACTGCTGCCAATACACAACAAGATAACAATGACGCAGCAGCCAGCTCCTCCATTCACATCAACTACCTGCTCCACCTCGTTTGTCAGCCTAAGCAATGAGAAACAATGAGAAGCACAAGGGCAATAGCAAAGGCAATCAGGCTGACTGGGCTGCCACGTTTCACTGTGCATGATGTGCTCTACAGCTGATCATTGCTGTTTCAGGGAGAAAGGGATTATAAGTAGCAAAAATGTGTTTTGCAAAGTTTCTTAAGCTCTATTTAGAGCAGTATGATCGGTGAGTGCTGGGCACTGGGTTGAGGCTATCAGCTACAAAGAGATCCTATTGTCCAGCGCCCTGTGGCCAGGTCCATGTAGAGTGGAGATTGACCCAGAAAACAGGCTGCTCTTTTGGTGTTAGACTGTGGAGATGACGGCTGCGGGGATGAGAGTCTGGGGGACGACAGGCTGGGGGGTGAGAGGATGGGGGATGATGGCTGGGGGTATGAAAGGTTGGGGCATGAGAGGCTGGGGGATGAGGGCTGGGGGGATGAGAGGCTGGGGGATGAGAGGCTGGGGGATGAGAGGCTGGGGGGATGAGTGCTGTGGGGATGAGAGGCTGAGGGATGAGAAGATGGGGGACGAGGGGTTGGCCGGGGGTGGCCGGGGAGGAGCAGGCATGTCTTTGTATCTGTTTGAGAGCAATCGGTTATCAGCACATGGGCCATAGTAATTAGCCAACAGGGGAGATGAGATATGGCACAGCTCTGTGACTGGAGGGGTTGGAGGTGGGGCAGTGAGGGGTCCAGAGGGCTCCTGTGTTTTTGTCCAAGAGCCCTGGGGCAGCTGGGTACACCACCTGTTAATTAACTCTGAAGTGGCCTTTAATTGGAGCCTGGCTTTGGACCACCCTTAGAACGACTGAGAGGAGGCCAAAAGAGAAAACAGGTGCACTACAGAGTTAGCAGGACGAGACCGAAAGCACAGGGAAATGGACAATATGAGAATCAAGAACCTCTTGAAATGAAAGACCTACTGTACCCTGTTTTAAACAGTCAAGGTGTCTGGGTGACAGTGCTCTCTATAGGTAGTGAAATCACCTCTGGGTCTCTGCTGCTGTATGGGGCTTTCTCTTGCATATTCCTGGGGAAAATATCGTTATATAACCCTTTACTGGTGTTATGTTGATTTGAAACTGTTTCATTTTTAAGGTCAAAGATGGTTTATGCTATTTTTATGCTATTTATGCTATTTAAAACAGATTGAACAAATGATTTGTTATGTTTTTTTAATTAGGTTATAAATGCCACCCATGTCTTTTGCTGCATTCACTGTCATTTTCCAAATGAAGATTTGCCAGAGGTAGGGTGTAATTAATCTGCTTTAGAAGTGTTGATGACAACGCAACAACAATGTCAGAGATCTTGTTTATCCTGGAACTGGTGTCATAATAAAGTGTTTCCCAACCCTGGTCCTCGAGTACCTCTAACTGTACACAGCTTCGTTGTAGCCCTTGGCAAACACACCTCATTCAACTCATTGAGGGCTTGATGATTCGTTGACAAGTTGAATCACGTGTGATTGTCCAAGGTTACAATACAAATGTGTAATGTTGGGGATACTGGAGGACCAGGTTTGGGAAACACTGTCATTATGTGTCAAAACCTAAATCAGACAGACAGACAAGGAAACTCGTTCTGTTTTCCTGGATGTCTGTGTTCCATTCTGTGTTGAACATGCTTCAGAATCTTATCTGTGTTCCATTCTGTGTTGAACATGCTTCAGAATCTTATCTGTGTTCCATTCTGTGTTGAACATGCTTCAGAATCTTATCTGTGTTCCATTCTGTGTTGAACATGCTTCAGAATCTTATCTGTGTTCCATTCTGTGTTGAACATGCTTCAGAATCTTATCTGTGTTCCATTCTGTGTTGAACATGCTTCAGAATCTTATCTGTGTTCCATTCTGTGTTGAACATGCTTCAGAATCTTATCTGTGTTCCATTCTGTGTTGATCCTGCTTCCGAACCTTGTCTATGTTCCATTCTGTGTTGATCCTGCTTCCTAACCTTGTCTATGTTCCATTCTGTGTTGAGCCGTATCTGTGTATATATGTGCGTGGTTCTGTGTGTGTTGTTGCCCCCCTCCTCTCTCCAGTAGTGTTGTCAGTTGGAGCAGAGCAGAGACACTTGTTTGCGTAAACAGTAACACAGCGCAGAGAGAGAGAAGTGTCTGATAATAGGATGGTCCCAACATGGGGCCTTTAAACTGTCCCAGCGTTGCTCCAACTACAACACTACAGGACCGGTAGGGAGCAGGACCACTCCATTCATGTGGAACGCCTCTCCAACATGTCTCTCGTATGTTGTTTTCTTGTCGCCAATTTGTCAAAACTGTTTTGAAGCCTTGTCATACTGTGCTGTATATATCGTGTTATTCAAAATGCTATGTTTCTTAATGCTGTCAGACTTCCATAGAAATAACTAAGACAAAGGGAATAGGGGTCATACTGTTACACAGTCTAGTGATCCAAAGTGCTCTCCAATGATCTATTCAGTCACCCCGGCTGCTATTTTTCCCCACTGATGCCAGATCCTATTGAGGAAACAGACACTTCCGACAGACTGCTTTTCAGTCAGCTGGATGGTTTAGACCTCCTTTTATAACCCCCCCTCACCTCCCCCCACCACCTCCCCCCAGCCCAAATTAACCCCCTGTCAGCGGCCCACAATGAGAGTGGGCATGTCCCAGGCTGATTTATCCCACGCCTACCCATCATGAGGGCACAGTGGCCCCCATCTCCCCCATTAGCCATACGCCCAGCCCTCTTGGCCTCCCTCACCCCCTCCCCTCTCTCCTCCCCCCATCTGTCCCATCCTCACACAGCCTGTCACACAGCCAAAACCTGTCACCCTGTCTGCTGAAGAGACAGTCAGCCACAATACTGATGTGATGGGAGAGGGACCACAATCAAAAGGACTGATTAGCAGTTCATTGGCTGTAAAAATAAAGTTCAGCATCAGTATGTGTGTGTGAGTGTGTGAGTGTGTGTGAGTGTGTGTGAGTGTGTAGGTGTGTGTATGGTGGGGTCCTGAGTTAGGGTAGGAGTGCCCTAACCCTCCCTACTCTGCCCTGCCCATATGGTCCCACAGGAGTGCAGCCAGTCATGGCTTTTGGGAGGATAGAGGGACTCCCAGTCTGCACACACACCACAACCACCACAACGCAGCATGGGGACACACCAACCGAGATCCTAGGAGATAGACAACCCTTCAGTCTCACAGCTCTCTCCCATTGAGGCTGACAGCATTCCCTGACTGAACTATAAAAGACAGCTGATTACACACTGTGGCACTACTGTCCAGGTTTATAAGTGTCTCAGTCAGAGTCTCACTGGATATTATTTTGAAGACTGTTGGTTCTTGGATACAGCCAGAGATGTGGGTGGGTGGTCTCTCCCACGGAGGGTATAGGGTGGGTGGGCAGTGGCACCCTCTGAGCCTGGCACTGCTGAGTGTGTGGTGCTGCCTGTGCCAGATGGGCATAGGGTCATGGGCACTGGCCGTGTCCGGTGATGAGAGTGTGCCAGTGGTCTCAGTCCCTGTGGTGTTATTTCCGACAGACACGGGCGCGGCCACTCAGGAAGGGGCCAGTGAAGGGGCCACGCCGGCCCCCACCTCAGAACACGAGGATGACAACTCCCTGGGCTACACAGGTACTGATACTACTGCTGTTTCCTGTTACTATGGTCAACTATTTCTACTGTGTGTGTGTGTGTGTGTGTGTGTGTGTGTGTGTGTGTGTGTGTGTGTGTGTGTGTGTGTGTGTGTGTGTGTGTGTGTGTGTGTGTGTGTGTGTGTGTGTGTGTGTGTGTGTGTGTGTGTGTGTGTGTGTGTGTGTGTGTGTGTGTGTATGTGTGTGTGTGTATGTGTATGTGTATGTGTATGTGTGTGTGTGTGTGTTAAGGATAGGTTGGAGCTTTGGGAAGTGAGTTCAGGAAGGGAATTGAAATCAGTTCATGAATAATTCGGAATTCATGAATTGCTCTTCAAATCATCCCCTGCATTGACTGAGTTAAATGTTTCCAATTGCTCTGTCATGTCCAGTCGTCTTTCTCCATTTCTTATTGCTACACATACTTTTCTGTCATAGGCTCTCTTGTCTTGAGATTTCAAATGTTCTCTCTCTCTCTATCCATCCATCTGTAAGTCTTTATGCTGCTCAAAGTTGTCTTTGTGAAACGTTAGTCATGCAAAATGTGAGGTTGGAGGAAATGATTACACTGGGTGAGGCACAATGGTGATTAACGGAAGGACGTGGGTTTGAACGTTTTAATCATGATGTTATTTTCTGCATAGCAACTGTCACTTTCATTCTAAACGTGGAGTGAATAAATGGCAGGTCATATGAAACATGTTTTGTCACACCTGGTACTGTATATAAACCTCCTATTCCCTATAGTAATCAGAGGGATTACAATATGCATTTTATGGGAAGATTTCAGTGCAGACATCTTCTATAGGGATTAAGAATTCCCCTGTTAGCTGTATACCATGTTAATACACAGAAAACGGAGAGTAGCTGAATAAAGCAAACTGCCTGTGTCTCCCTCTGAGCTCCATCCCTACATAAAGGAAACGTAATAAAACATGTTGACCATGTTGTGAATATATCAGCAGAGACTACAGAATAAGTTCACATTCATGAGTACAGAAAGAGGAGAATTGTGGGAGACGTAGGCTCGGTGTGCTGACTGGTGTTTCAGTTGACATAGACAGTGTCTCCCAGGGCTAGAGGGCTCTGTGGGGAGATGAGGGATGGTACATGAGCTGAAGAACATATGCACATTCAGCTACTTACCTCAGGTGCTGGAGTTGTAGGCAAACTCCTAGAAAACAGACAGGAAAACGCTGCTCATGCTCCCAGGTGATATTTATTTACAACGTTTCAACCCTTAGGTCTTCATCAGGCATCCATATCCCAGGTGGGGGTGGAAGGTCCTACAGTTGAAATCAGAAGTTTACATACACTTGGAGTCATTAAAACTCGTTTTTCAACCACTCCATAAATTTCTTGTTAACTATAGTTTTGGCAAGTTGGTTAGGACATCTACTTTGGACATGACACAAGTAATTTTTCCAACAATTGTTTACAGACATAATTATTTCAATTATAATTCCCTGTATCTCAATTCCAGTGGATCAGAAGTTTACATACACTAAGTTGACTGTGCCTTTAAACAGCTTGGAAAATTCCAGAAAATTGTCATGGGTTTAAAAGCGTCTGATAGGCTAATTGTCATAATTTGAGTCAATTGGAGTTGTACCTGTGGATGTATTTCAAGACCTGCCTTCAAACTCAGTGTGTCAAAATAAATCAAAATAAATCAACCAAGACCTATAAAACAATTGGGAGCAGCCATCATACTGCTCAGGAAGGAGACGTGTTCTGTCTCCTAGAGATTCTTTGGTGCGAAAAGTGCAAATCAATCCCAGAACAACAGCAAAGGACCTTGTGAAGATGCTAGAGGGAACAGGTACAAAAGTATCTATATCCACAGTAAAACGACTCCTATATCAACATAACCTGAAAGGGCAATCAGCAATGAAGAAGCCACTGCTCCAAAATCGCCATAAAAAAGCCAGACTACGGTTTGCAACTGCACATGGGGACAAAGATCTGTCACGTCCTGACAATAGAAAGCCTTTATTTTCTATGGTAGAGTAGGTCAGGGCGTGACTAGGGGGGTTAGTCTAGTTTATATTTTCTATGTGGGGTTCTAGGTTGTTTTTTCTATGTTGGGGTTTTGGTAAGATTCCCAATTAGAGGCAGCTGGCTATCGTCTCTAATTGGGGATCATACTTAAGTAGCATTTTTTCCACCTGTGGGTTATGGGATATTGTTTATGTTTAGTTGCCTGTTAGCACTGCATTGTCGTCACGGTTCGTTTATTCTTTATTTTGTTTTGCATTTTCCTAAGTTTCACTTTCATTAAAATATGTGGAACTCGGCATACGCTGCGCCTTGGTCCGACCCTCATTATTACGAACAACGTGACAAGATAGTACTTTTTGGAGAAATGTCCTATGGTCTGATGAAACAAAAATAGAACTGTTTGGCCATAATCACCATTGTTATGTTTGGAGGAAAAAGGGGGATGCTTGCAAGCTGAAGAACACCATCCCAACTGTGAAGCACAGGGGTGGCAGCATCATGTTGTGGGGGTGCTTTGTTGCAGGAGGGACCCGTGCACTGCACAAAATAGATGGCATCATGAGGGAGGAAAAATATGTGGATATTTTGAAGCAACATTTCAAGACATCAGTCAGGAAGTTAAAGCTTGGTCGCAAATGGGTCTT
Source organism: Salvelinus fontinalis (assembly GCF_029448725.1). Lineage (NCBI taxonomy): Eukaryota > Metazoa > Chordata > Actinopteri > Salmoniformes > Salmonidae > Salvelinus > Salvelinus fontinalis. The sequence goes on from NC_074688.1 coordinate 37,165,503, forward strand.
CCAAATGGATAAAAGCATACTTCCAAAGTTGTGGCAAAATGGCTTAAGGACAACAAAGTCAAGGTTTTGGAGTGGCCATCACAAAGCCCTGATCTCAATCCTATAGAAAATTTGTGGGCAGAACTGAAAAAGCGTATTCGAGCAAGGAGGCCTACAAACCTGACTCAGTTACACCAGCTCTGTCAGGAGGAATGGGCCAAAATTCACCCAACTTATTGTGGGAAGCTTGTGGAAGGCTACCTGAAACGTTTGACCCAAGTTCAACAATTTAAAGGCAATGCAACCAAATACTAATTGAGTGTATGTAAACTTCTGACCCACTGGGAATGTGATGAAATAAATAAAAGCTGAACTAAATCCTTCTCTCAACTATTATTCTGACATTTCACATTCTTAAAATAAAGTGGTGATCCTAACTGACCTAAGACAGGGATTTTTTACTAGGATTAACTGTCAGGAATTGTGAAAAACTGAGTTTAAATCTATTTGGCTAAGGTGTATGTAAACTTCTGACTTCAACTGTATATTTAGGGACAGTACTCAGTGACATCACTTCCTGAAACAGGAGGTAAAATTAGTAATATGAAATGGGACGAACCTGAGGGACTGAGCTCATACACACACACACACACACAGACACACACACACACACACACACACACACACACACACACACACACACACACACACACACACACACACACACACACACACACACACACACACACACACACACACACACACACACACACAGGGACATGGTCTGGAGCAGATTACAGATGAGGCGTGTGTTTTTTTTCTTCTGGATCTTCTTCCTGACATGAGGGGAATAGAATAGTGTCTCCACTGTGTTGTCGCTGTGTGGGAGGAGCCCTGGTTTCACAATTCCCGTGGTGATTTACTGGACCTCACAGACAGCTTCTCTCAGCTCCAGGAAATCTTCTGCAGAAACAATAAGTTCAATATGAACTGCTAGAGCCATTACCAGGGTCCATCACTGTGTGTGGTGGAGAATAGGATAGGATCCCGAGAAGGAAAGGTTTTTGTACCCCAGTCAATTTGTGGATCGCTGCCAGTGTCACAGATATAATCTAAAAATGATACAGCTTGCTATATCTGTATTGCCTCACAGTTTCTGTGCTCTATCTGTATTGCCTCACAGTTTCTGTGCCTTGACATACAGTACATGTACTAGCTAAAATCCAGTTTCTGTGCCTTGACATACAGTACATGTACTAGCTAAAATCCACAGTTTCTGTGCCTTGACAAACAGTACATGTACTAGCTAAAATCCACAGTTTCTGTGCCTTGACATACAGAACATGGACTAGCTAAAATTCCACAGTTTCTGTATTGTTGTGTCACTATTGGATTGTAACTGAATACAAATCAGAGTTATATTTTTTGTTTGTCCTTAAAGTTTGTCCTTTAAAAATCCTGTTTTTCTTGATTTATGTGAAGATTTAATCTGTAAAAATCATATAATTTCTACCTCGCTGCATATGGGTTCATGGCCAGGGTGGGGGGCATTTAAACATGTTTGAGTGCCCCCTCATTAATCTGCTATAATGACAGTTCCAGGAGTTCATCTTTTATCTGGCCTTTTAATCCCATCTGTGCATGGAATGAGGGATATCGATCTGGCCCAGCCAGGGAATTGGAAATGAAGCTATTAGGTGACCTAGGTGATACTTCAGTCTGCTGCTGATAGGACAGGGTGGGCTGCAAACAAGGACTTCATTTACACACAGCCTGCCTGGGTGGGACTGCAGATTAGTTTGACAGCTGCCACTTTTAACAGAAGTAAAAATGAAGTTCACCTTGTGAAGGCCGCACGGTAAAGTATAGGATCCTTTTTGTGGTTCACTGCTTTTATTTTTGCCATTGAACCCCCTTGCGATCATTGTGTCCTTGATGGAAAAACAAGTTCATTGATTAAGAGGTAATTCTCACCATGTGGCTGAGGTAAGTGGCTGATCACAGCGGAGGACAGAGGACATTGAGCTGAATGAGAGCAGGGTGATATCTGCCCCCAGGGTCCCTTACATTACTGTGTCCCCTCAGGGGGAGGATTCATTTCACTGTGACACGACTTCATATAGGGCCCACTGAAGTATCATGTGGTCTGACCTTTGTGTTAAGGGTCTATCAGAGTACCAAATGTGTACTCGTACGCACAGCAGTGTATTGGACCGTTGGTTTTAATACTTTTCGAATTCTCTGTACATTTTCAAAAAGTTCTCCAACTGTCAACGCATTCAAATGAATAGAGACGCGTATTGGAGACACGTTGTTTGGGAATTGTGGGGAGGTGTGTGTTCGGGCTGTGCATCCAGAGCCACGCTCTGTGCATTAGGGTTACTGGATATAAATTACACTTTACTCAAAGTTATAACACATATCTATCTAATATGAGCAGGTTGTATGTTCATTGTTACATGTCCACGGTTATAACTACTAGGATAATAACACAATGAACTTTCGTTGTATAATGCAGATTAGAATCTCTTGATATGTTGAAGAATGACTATAAAGCCTTTCTTATGAGCCTAATTGTCACTAAATTATAAATGCGCTTGGATTATCTCAAAATACCATAATATAACTTTCAATCTATGGCACGCTCTTGACCTGAAGTTTAGTTGGGTGTTAAGATAAGTGTTTTTTTATGCTCCTCCAACAGACTTGCTTATTACTCTCAGCACCCAGCCAGGCAGCCAGCCAGGCAGCCAGCCAGGCATCCAGCTCTCACAAATTGCTTCCTGAAATCAAAGTGGATTGCAAATGTATGTCCATAATAAATGAGAGCGAACGGTTTCAAAGCCGGTTTAAAGTTGCATGCTGAACCCCCAGCAGCACTTGCAGTATGTTAGCTCCCACACTGCACTGTAGTTGGCAGTGACAGACACCCAGACAGAGAAAGGAGAGGAGACAGGTCTGTGGTTCTCCTGCTGTAACATGACAGGCTGAGCATAGAGCAGTCCATCTCAGATCATCTGCCCCCTCACTGTGGACAGCTACCACTGCGTCTGTCACACATCACAAAGGATGACAGCGATCACAGTGCCGCCTGACAATCTATTTATCAGTTTATGGAGATAAAGACACAGAGGAAAGTGAGGAAATTGAAGGTCGCCGCACTGCCACTGTTGATTGGGTGTAGAACAGAATTGGTCTAGACAGCCGCTATATTTCATATTCTCCCCATGCGTGTGACCCTCAATGTCTAGTGTCGGCCATTTACTGTAATGACCTATGGGCTGATAGGAAATAGAGTGCTGATGGTCTGAATGAGAGACAGTAGCTGCTTTTCTGACTGAATAGATGTAGATGGAGGATGACAGGCTAGGCAAGCCTTCTCCATCACTGTACTTCTCCACCCTTACCTTTCTGGATCTAATATTTTATTGCAAGTGATCAAGGTAAGGGCCCTGTGTCCTATGTTGTGTCCAAGAGGTCTGTGTTGGTATTCATGGTCCATGGTGGGTGGGTGGGTGGGGACCTTGCCTTGTTTATCCCTTATTGATGTGGGGGTGGAGCGGCTCTGTGCAGCTGGCTGGCTGCATGGGCCTGGCTGACAGCTTAACCATGAGAAAGATGGAGAGCTCTATTCTCTGTCCGTCCTCTCCTCCCGTTAAAGGCCCTGCTCTGGCCTTCAGTCCCCACCCTGCAAACCAATCAGCCTACCTGCCTGTGTCACCCCACCCACATACATTACACCAGAGCGCCGTTGCTACGGTGCTACGTCTCAACACCGTCACTCGCTCATGCTCATCAGTGTAAGTGCCCCTCATGATGCAAGGAGAGAAAGGGGTGTAGCCGTACGTGTGTAGTCAGCCGCTCTCACTCACGTCCCACTCGATTCAGAGCGCCCATTTCCCCCCCAGAGCGACAACATAGCTGCAGAACTGACCTAGCCTGGAGGAGTGATCCCACTGCCTCTAACCTGTCACGGCTGTCCGGCAGAAGGCTTCCCCACAGCCTGCTTTCTTAGGGCCACAGAGCCTGGATGGTGTTCCTGTTCCCTGTCCAATCTCTTTTCACCTCACTGATCCTCACAGCTTAATTTACCGCTGTCCCAGGAAATATCTCTAATAGCTATTCCACTCAGAGCTGGGCCAGCCTGATGCCGTCAAGAGGGGCTGGAGTGGATAAGACTGGGTAAAAGAAAGAGAGAGACATGGGGTTTGAAAAGAGAGAGAATGGGGTTAGATTATTCAAATCCAAATATCAGGTCAAGGTATTGGTCACGTACATAGTTTAACAGATGTCATAGCATGTGTAGCAAAATGCTTGTGTTACTAGCTCCTAACAGTGCAGTAAAAATGTCAAACAGGTACACAAATAATCATCAAAAAGAAAATCCATGTTTGAGGTTTGATTAGAGGAATTAGATCGGTTTCATGGCTGATGTTATGATTCTCATGGAAGGAAAATACTAACGTGGGTGGGATTTTGCTAAGTGCTAATAACCAGCCACGCCTTCTGCCCTCCCTAACACCCCTCTCATATCCAAACAGAGAGACTCCTGGATAATCACAGTGTTTTTTTGCCTACAATGTAAATAGGCTACAATCTGCACCAGCTGTGGGGGGAGAGAGAGAGAGAGAGGGAGGAGGGAGGGGGGAGGGGGGAGGAGGAAGGCGTTTAATGCCTCCCTTTGTATTGTGCCTGGATGTCCATATGGTGTCTTCATGACTGTCAGGCAGGTGCATTTTTAATTACCCAAATTGAAGGGTACAGCTTGTAATATTAAGCAAAGTAATCCGGTGATGAGTAATAGGCACTCTTTGTCCATATTGTTATTAGTGCATGACTGTCACTGCTGATTTCATTAGCTAGGTAGTTGCCATGGGTGGCATGTTCGTTCCCTGCCCTGTGTGGCCGTGTCTTCTCCTCTACCAAGATCTCCACTCTGACACAATGGAGAGGATTGTGGGGTGGGAGAGGATACCGCCTGTAGCCTCATCCTTAGCGTGAAGGTGTGCTGGTTGTATATTACATTACATTACATTATCTGATAAACTGGGTGGTTTGAGCCCTGAATGCTGATTGGCTGACAGCCATGGTATATCAGACCGAATACCACGGGTATGACAAAACATTTATTTTTATTGCTCTAATTACATTGGTAACCAGTTTATAATAGCAGTAAGGTCCCAACATTTTTTGGGGGTGTATGTCCAATATAGCACAGCTAAGGGCTGTATCCAGGCACTCCACATTGTGTTGTGATAAGAACAGCCCTTAGCTGTGGTACATTGGACATATACCACATCCGCTCTGGCCTTATTGCTTAATTATAGTATAGTATGGTATAGTATATTTTTATACTATACTATTTTTATATATAGTATAAGTTTGTTATAGTAAAATAAAGTGTAATATATCATAGTATATATATTTTTTTAACCTTTATTTAATTAGGCAAGTCAGTTAAGAACAAATTCTTACTTACAATGACAGCCTACCCCAGCCAATTGCGCGCCACCCTATGGGACTCCCGATCACGTCTGGTTGTGATATAGCCCGGGATTGAAACAGGGTCTGTAGTGACGCCCCTTGCACTGAGATGCAGTGCCTTAGACCGCTGCCCCACTCGGGAGCCAAGTATAGTATAGTAAAATATATAATATTATAGTATAGTATATTATATTGTATTATAGTATATTTAAGTATATTATAGTATAGCATAGTATATTATAGTAACGCATTTTACAGTTTATTACAGTTTAGTATATTGAAGTCTATTATAGTATAGTAAAGTATATTATAGTATAGTATTGTATTGCATAGTATATTATAGTATAGGGGTTGGTGTGGTGAGGCAGATGAGGCATGTGTTAGATCCCTGGCTGGCAGCAGTGAGACACAAGGAAGCCTCCAGAGACTGTAAAGATAGGCCCTGCCTCCCCAGGTTAGTACATCCATGAATGGACTGTACAGGTGCAAGTATACACCCACACACCTGAGCCAGGTGTGTATTATGCAGGTAACACTGCTAATGGAGTCATCAGGGAGCCCCTTTCACACAGACTCACAGCTACATGGAAACAGTGCTGTACAAGTTGGCTGTAGAAATAGCACTCAAAGCTCTCTGCCAGTATATGTGACAGTAAAGGACATAGTAAAGCTCTGAGAGTATGGGGTGTATCAGCCAGGGGTAAAGGACATAGTAAAGTTCTGAGAGTACGGGGTGTATCAGCCAGGGCTGGGGTAAAGGACATAGTAAAGCTCTGAGAGTACGGGGTGTATCAGCCAGGGCTGGGGTAAAGGACATAGTAACGCTCTGATAGTACGGGGTGTATCAGCCAGGGCTGGGGTAAAGGACATAGTAAAGCTCTGAGAGTACGGGGTGTATCAGCCAGGGGTAAAGGACATAGTAAAGCTCTGAGAGTATGGGGTGTATCAGCCAGGGGTAAAGGACATAGTAAAGCTCTGAGAGTACGGGGTGTATCAGCCAGGGGTAAAGGACATAGTAAAGCTCTGAGAGTATGGGGTGTATCAGCCAGGGGTAAAGGACATAGTAAAGCTCTGAGAGTACGGGGTGTATCAGCCAGGGCTGGGGTAAAGGACATAGTAAAGCTCTGAGAGTATGGGGTGTATCAGCCAGGGGTAAAGGACATAGTAAAGCTCTGAGAGTATGGGGTGTATCAGCCAGGGGTAAAGGACATAGTAAAGCTCTGAGAGTATGGGGTGTATCAGCCAGGGCTGGGGTAAAGGACATAGTAAAGCTCTGAGAGTACGGGGTGTATCAGCCAGGGGTAAAGGACATAGTAAGGCTCTGAGAGTATGGGGTGTATCAGCCAGGGCTGGGGTAAAGGACATAGTAAAGCTCTGAGAGTACGGGGTGTATCAGCCAGGGCTGGGGTAAAGGACATAGTAAAGCTCTGAGAGTACGGGGTGTATCAGCCAGGGCTGGGGTCAATTTGAATTGAAGGCAGTCAATTCAGGAAGTGATTTCAATTTAAAATTTAAAATTACAATTTTTTTTAAATAAAAAGCTTCTACTCCTCAGTTTATTGAGAAGTCATTCAAAATAAATGCAGTTTTTTTAAATGGTGAAGTATTATTTATGTTTACTTTTGAAATTGACTGCCTTCAATTCGAATTGACCCCAGCCCTGGTACACGTAACTTGTCTGAAGTCCCAGCAGTCGGAGCACATGTCTGCTTAGCCTCCTAGTCAAAAGGGCCTGTTTATGAGTCCACACACACCCTTCAGCTCTCCTCTGCCTTTAAGCTAGCTTTACAGGAGAGATGAGTCCCATAACTGATAGCTTTCTGATTAGGACAACTGTTACTCATTTGAATGGATACTGTATGTATGACTCGCAGGGCACGTCTTGTGCTAGGCTCAGATGAACACTGTACTGTATGTCTATGGCTCTCTGTCTGAGTGCTCTTGGGATGTAGGAGTGCTGGGAGAGGGGTGTCAGTGGTCACTGGCTGGGGTTCAGCAGATCTCTGTGTGACAGAGAAGGGGGTAGTCTGTAAATCTGAGCAGCACCTGTTCTCAGGACATTGGCACGTGGTGTGAGGTCAACAGCACCAGATCTCCCATCGATCATATTTATTACGTTCATCACAGCGCCAGTTTGTTTTGGCAGCTGATCGCACCGGGGAGAGAGAGAAGAGGCGTTCTATTTGAGAAATGGAGGGAATGCTTTTAGCATGAATCACTGTGTTGTGTTGTCCTCTGCTCTGGGTCCATAGAGAGAGATCAGTCACTGTGGTTGGTCCCAGCCTTCCCTCAAACCATTCCCTCAACCACTGAACAATGATATTATAAGTATGCAATTGGAAACTTTCAAGGAGCAGTATACAATCAATTGTAAAATCACAAAAAGGAAATGTCGCTTTCATTTCCCTTACTCTGGTAGCATAGGTTATTGATGTCATTTTGTTTTATATAATGGAAGAGACTTATAGATTTTTTTATGAAACCATGAGAAAACAAACACCATAAGGCAACAAAGTGAGTGGTTTGAATATTTGCTTTAGATCCCAAAAGATCAAGGTACACATTTGAGTTCCTTGGTCATTTGGAGGATAATGTGTCCCTAACCATTCATTGGTCATTTTGACTGGGGGTAGCTGAAGGGCATTCATCAAAAGGAAGGTACCCACTCGGCACAGACGTCAATTCAATGTCTATTTCACTTTGGCTCAACATAATTTTATTGGAAATACGTGGAAACAACGTTGATACAACCAGTGTGTGTGCCCAGTGGGTAATATCAGGTCTGTCCTCCTAGTGGACACATTGAGAACGTGTCTTTATCCAACTGACCTTGACAAGCAATCTATGCCGCCGCACTCACAACATTTTAGTGTCTCTTATCAAGGCTAGTTGATTGAAAACCGAGGCTGAATTTAAAAAGTATACTGCATACCTTCATTTCTGCCCACACAGAACAGTTAGAGCATGAGTCAGCAATAGCAGATAAATAACCGCATTGTTTGCACACACACACTCCGCGTCCTCACCCCAGGGTGTAGACTACCCTGACAACCTCATCATGAAGTTGTGGAGTTTTGTCTGCATAATGATGCCTTCTCCTACTCCCCCTTCTCCTCCTCTCCCTCCTCCCTCTTCTCCCCCTTCTCCTACTCCCCCTTCTCCTCCTCTCCCTCCTCCCCCTTCTCCTCCTCTCCCTTCTCCCCCTTCTCCTCCTCTCCCTCCTCCCCCTTCTCCCCATTCTCCTCCTCTCCCTTCTCCTCCTCCCCTTTTACTGCCAATTCTCCTCGTCCCTCACCACATGGCCACTTCTCTGCTTTTCAATTCAATTTCAATTCAATTTAAGGGGCTTTATTGACATGGGAAACATATGTTTACACTGGAAAAGCAAGTGAACTAGATAATAAACAAAAGTGAAATAAATAATAAAACATGAACAGTAAACATTACACTCACAAAAGTTCCAAAATAATAAAGACATTTCAAATATCATATCATGGATAGTTGAAGTCGGAGGTTTACATACACCTTATTTAAACTCAGTTTTTCACAATTCCTGAGATTTAATCCTAGTAAAACCCCCCTGTCTTAGATCAGTTAGGATCACCACTTTATTTTAATTATGTGATTAATAGTTGAGAGAATTATTTATTTCAGCTTTTATATATTTCATCACATTCCCAGTGAGTCAGAAGTTTACATACACTAAATTAGTATTTGGTAGCATTGCCTTTAAATTGTTTACCTTGAGTCAAACATTTTGGGTAGTCTTCCACAAGCTTCCCACAATAAGTTGGGTGAATTTTGGCCCATTCCTCCTGACAGAGCTGGTGTAACTGAGTCAGGTTTGTAGGCCTCCTTGCTCGCACACGCTTTTTCAGTTCTGCCCACAAATTTTCTATAGGATTGAGGTCAGGGCTTTGTGATGGCCACTCCAATACCTTGACTTTGTTGTCCTTAACCTGTCTAGGATCAGCGTGGCGCTAGCGGCACTCCCCCCCCCCCCCCACTGAAAAACCAGTGCCGCGAAATTCAAAAAATTTTTTTTTTTTAAATATTTAACTTTCACACATTAAAGTCCAATACAGCTAATGAAAGACACAGATCTTATGAATCCAGTCAACATTTCCGATTTTTAAAATGTTTTACAGGGAAGACACAATATGTAAAGATGTACATCTATTACCTAAAAACACATTAGCATAATCCACCATCTTTTATTTGTCCACCAACACCAGTAGCCATCACCAATTCGGCTAAACTAAGATATTTATAGCCCCTAACCAACAAAAAAACTCATTAGATGACAGTCTGA
>NC_074688.1:37175377-37217877 GCF_029448725.1 Salvelinus fontinalis
TGTTGTCTGTGGAGATGAAAAGCATAGAGAAAAGATCTTCTTTTGCAAGCGTTTCAAAGAACTGAAGCCGGTGGAAAAGTTGGATGCTGTAGAAAAGCTGGGGGCCTGCAAGAGGTGCTTGGTCTGTCATGGAGAAGATGATGAATGCAAAGACACTTACCTGTGCAGGAAAAGAGACTGTAAGAAAGACCATCATTTCTTTCTTTGTCTGAAGGGAGATTTCAAGAGAAGTGACTCAGACAGAAGACAATCCAATGTGAGAAGGTATACGCTTACAGAGGAGCAGGAGGAATTGGTATCTAAGCTCTCCCCAGAGATGGCAGAGAAATTCAAGAAAGCATTCACCAACGCCACTGCGAAAACAAACTGTGTCGAAAATAATCAGCTGGGAGTGACTGAGTCAAGTGCAGTAGAAGAATTGCCAGTTATTCTAATGCTGCTCAAGGTAACTGCCAATGCAGGACAAAGAATTGGAACCCTGATCGACTTGGCATCGGACACAAACTACATCACTCACAGAGCTGCCAGAAGATTAAATCTTCGAAGTGAAAACATCACTTTAGTCGTTCATGGAGTCGGAGGAATGGCCATGAAGGTTAGAACCAGAAGATATCTCCTCAGAGTGAGGGTCAAAACGCCCATAGGCACGGAAAGAGCTCATGAGCTTATCTGCTATGGTTTGAATGAAATTGCCAACGTCCACAGAGTCATCAAACCTGAGCAACTCAAGAAGTTCTTCCCAGAAGTCAATCTAGGAGATCTGAGTAGACCGGAGAGTATTGAGCTACTGATAAGCCACCGCGAAGGAAGACTTGCTCCGCAAAGAGTGAAGGTGATTGGAGACCTTGTCTTGTGGGAAGGTCCGCTAGGAAAGACTGTTGGTGGAGCACATCCAGATCTGTTTGAAGAAGTGGATATAGCCGCACACAGGTCTGAAACACACTTTGCTCGATCCATGAAAGCAACTGCTGTCAAATATCAAGAGATAGCTAAGCTGTTCACAGCTGAAACCAAAGGAACAGTTGCTCACAGAGAGTTCTTGGATTGGTGGAAGTGGGACAGCATTGGAGCAGCTTGCGACCCAAAGTGTGGAGGATGCCGGTGCGGCAACTGTCAACCAGGAGGCAAAGAAATGACTCTGAGTGAGGAAAGAGAGCTGGAGATCATAAGGAAAGGCCTCACCTACATCAAAGCAGATGCTCACAGTGATGAACCCCACTGGGACACAAAATACCCCTGGATTCAAGATCCAAGTTCCCTTCCTGACAACAGGAGTGGGGTGGAAGCCACCTTCTTGAGAACAGAAAAGCAACTCAAAAAAGAGCCAGAGTGGAGAATAGCATACACAGCTCAAGTCCATGAAATGGTCGAGAGAAGAGCAGCGAAGAAACTCACCAAAGAGCTCATTGCCAGCTGGAAGGGGCCAGTATGGTATGTCAGCCACTTGGTGGCAGCAAACCCGCACTCTCTCACAACACCTGTGAGACTGGTATGGAACAGCAGCCAGAAGTTTAGAGGGGTCAGCATGAATGACCTTCTGCTGAAAGGGCCTGATGTCCTCAATCCCATCCGAGCAGTACTACTCAGGTTCAGGAGAGGCGTCAATGCTGCCCTCGGCGACATTAAGAAAATGTACAATTCTGTGTGGTTGGAAGACCTGGAGATGCACCTCCACAGATTTCTCTGGAGAGACACTGAGGAGGAAGAGATTGAAGAGTATGCGATCACCAGAGTCAACATTGGCGATCGACCAGCAGGGTGCATTGCGCAATTGGCTATGAGAGAGACAAGCAAACTGCCCATGTTTGCTCACCTGGAGGAGGAACGTAGGATCCTTGAAGAGGATACCTATGTCGATGACATCCTGACTTCCCATAATGACTTGCAAAAGCTGGACCAGAACACCAAAAGTGTTGAAGAGATCCTGAAGGCAGGCGGCTTCGTCCTCAAGCCCTGGGTCCGGTCAGATCAAAGTGGGAGGCAGGAGATCGTACCAGAAGAACAAGGAGCGCAGTCAAGCACAGCACTCATTCTCCCAAACCAAATAAGGGAAGGATACAATAAAGCCCTTGGAGTTGGATACCTTGTTGAGGAGGATAGACTGTACCTCATGACTTCAATCAATTTCTCAAAGAGGAAAGGGAAAATGAGAGTCGGCCAAAATCTCCTTGATGAAGAGGTGAGAGGGAAAACTCCAAACCCACTGACGAGAAGAGAACTGCTGAGCCAGGTAGCTAGCCTGTATGACCCAATAGGCCTCGTCACACCTGCCAAACAAAAGGGCGCCATTCTTGTCAGAAAGGCGTTTCAGGAAGCTGGAGGCAAAACTCTGACCCGAGACACTTGGGAAAAACCTTTGTCTGAAAATTTGAGGGAAGAAGCCATCCAATTCTTTGAGGAATACACACGTCTTGGCCAAATCACCTTTCACAGAAGCCTCACACCAGCCAACTGGATTGGAAAACCATGGGGAATAACATTCTCTGATGGAAGTGACAAGAGCTATGGAGCCGTAGTGTACTTAAGATGGGAGACCCAGCAAGGCATCAAAGTCAGACTGGTTGAATCCAAAGCAAAGCTTACACCATTGGACCAAAAGGGAGAACCAGTAAAAGCTGAAATCTGCGGTGCTGTCTATGCAGCACGACTTCGAAAGTACGTTGAAAAGCACAGTCGAATAGAAATTGAACGATGGCTCCATCTACTGGACAGTCAAACTGTGTTGGGAGCAATCCAGAGAGACAGCTATGGATATCAAACTTTCTTTGCAAATAGAGTTGGAGAGATCCAGAAATCCACATCCATAGAAGACTGGTGGTGGATCCCAGGAAGCCTGAACAGTGCTGACATCATAACAAGAGGGGCAGCCCCAGAAGACCTCCAGGAAGATTCCATGTGGCAGGATGGACCAGCATTCCTGAGGAAACCTGTGAAAGAGTGGCCACATAAGTCAGCCAAAGAAATCGCTGCGTATGCCAAGGAAGGTATAAACAAACTTCGAAGGAAAGCTTTCTCAGCAGCACTGACCAGAGCGCAGGTCAAGAGAAACCAGAGTGATACACAGCAAAATAAACCAGATGAACCTAAGACTCGGATCCGAAGATCACCAGCCGGCTCTGCGGTAACAAAACTGATTGACATCAGGAAATTCAGCAATCTGACCAGGCTGATCCGAGTCATTGCCTGGGTTTGGAGAGCCGCAACGAGATGGAAAGAAATATTGACCAAGAATTCAGCCTCAGATAAGCCAAAGTGGGAGGACGCTCTTACAACAAACTGGAGGTACAGAGCCAAACAAGCTGTACTCACTGTCGGGGAGTGTGAGGATGCACTAAGAGACTTGTTCCTTGCAGCTCAAGAAGGTATAACCTTTCAAGATACCACTCTCAACAGACTCGCTGTTTACAGAGATAAAGAGACTGGGCTCTTAGTTTGTGGAGGAAGGTTCCAGATCTTTGATGAGGACGAAACTGCCGTACCAATTCTACCATATGAGGCATGGATATCCACTCTCCTAGCTCAAGAGGCCCATGGTGCAAATCATGAAGAAATAGCAGGCACACTCCTCCGGATGAGGAAGAAAGCCTGGGTGATAAAAGGCCGGAAGCTGGCTAAAAAGAGAGTTGACAATTGTGTGGTGTGCAGAAAGGCCAGGGCCAGAAAGTGCCAACAGATCATGAGTGACCTTCCATCCGAGCGGATAACACCAGCCAGACCATTTGAGTACACAACAGTGGACTTATTTGGACCGTATGAAGTCAAGGACGAGGTGAAAAAGAAAACCAAGCTCAAGGTGTGGGGTATTGTCTTCTGTTGCATGGTATCCAGAGCTATACACACAGATGTTGTCAGTGACCAGTCGACGGAAGGCTTCCTACTGGCTTACCAAAGATTCACGGCACTGAGAGGGCACCCAAAGAAATTGTGGTCAGATCCTGGAAAGAACTTTGTGGGTGCCAGACCTGCCCTCAAAGAACTCTACATCTTCTTGGATCAACTAGGTAAATCTGAGCTTGAAAATGAAGCTTCCAAGCATGGGACAGAATGGAGCTGGAAAATCCACCCAGCAGACTCCCCTCACAGGAATGGAGCTGCAGAAGCAGCTGTTCGTACTGTGAAGCGGGCTTTGCACAACCTGGGAGGAGAAGGACTCTTCACATGGAGTGAGTTTCAAACATTTCTCTACACGGCTGCTAACCTTGCCAATGAGAGGCCCATAGATGCAAGAACTCAAAGCCGGGAGGACTGCATAGAATACATCAGCCCAAATTCCCTTCTGCTTGGACGGATTGGACCCAGAGGAGATCTTGGATGCTTTGATTTTGAAAGCTACCCATACAAAAGATTGAGAGCGATCCAAACAGAAGTTGACCGGTTCTGGAGGAAGTGGAGTCAGTTAGCTGGGCCCAATCTATTCGTGAGGAGTAAATGGCACACAACACATAGGAATGTGGCTGTTGGAGATGTTGTCTGGCTGGCTGACCAAAATGCCTGGAGGGGTCACTACAAACTAGCCAGAGTCATCAGTGTCAACATTGACAAGAAGGGCATCGTCAGAGATGTGCATGTCAGAACTTTTCCCAGCTACCCAGTCCCAACTGTGAAGCCTGCTCAAGAGAAGTCAAAGAAACTCTCAACTAAAATACCTGCTACGGTTCTTCATAGGGATGTCAGACGCATCATTGTTTTACTTCCTGTTGAAGAAGGAAGAGCCTGATAGCTGAAATCGAACCTGCCCAACATCGAGGTTCGTGTGACCTCCTTAGGTTCAAGAACCAGGAGGTCAAGTGGGAGGTGTTGCGTCAAAACAGAACACTCAAAACATGAGCACAATGGCAGCTCTTCCTTTAAAGACCTCCAGGCCTCAAGAGGGCAGATAACCCAAAAAACACAGGTGGAACTAAAAAATTGAGCCAGGATTTCTGGAGGGACTACTTTTACATGCGCACCTGTCAGATAAGCATGGGTATAAAATGTTTGGTCCTCAACATACACACAGCTCATTGTTCAACCCTAAAGACGCAACTGGTATGTAATGTTTGGAATTATTTATTATGTTGCATCCAGTGCTTAGCAATTTACATGTTTAACTCTGGTAGGAATTTTGACTTTTGTTGTGGATATTTTCTGACCTCAGAAGTAATTGCTAGAAGTGCTAGATTAAATTGTTTAAACGTTTACTTTATTCAAAGCCATGCTTTGTTGCTGTGTCATGCATTGTTTAGTGTAAAATAATGCATGTTTATTCTCTGTTTAAGGTTATCAACCTATTCCTAGTGCTATTCCTAGTGCTAGTGCTATTCCTATTGCTAGTGCTATTCCTATTCCCTATTCCTCTGTGATTCAACTACTCTATTCAACAAATCAACTATTTCAACATATTCAACAAATGGCATCAAAACCATAATAAAACACTGGAAAGGAATTGAGTTGTCCCTTTGCATCCTTCACGGGTTGAGCAAGCCGTTTTCAAGTTTGGGCAGAGCTGAAAATAATTATAACACCTAGACAACTTGACAGTCATGTACACATTTAAAGTAGCGTTTAAATACAAAACAAAATTGACAATAAAACTTTCATAACAATTACATACCAATAAAAATAAAAATAATTATAATAAATAAAACATGTTTTTTAAAGACTAGCCTGCTGGTCTTACTGAGTCGATAGGAACATTAGCCCGAGCTATTTAGGAGAGATATCACACCTGGCACAAATGATTGTCTCGTTCTGTTTTTCCTGCTGAGGGGTGCCTTATACCTGCGCCCAGAGGGGACTAGTTCAAAGTCTGGGTACAGGGGGGGGGCTTGGGCCTAAAATTATTTTCTGATGTCCTCTGATTCACACTCTGAAAACCCACCAGAGCCAATCACGGATAGTATAGCATCCCTGGAATCCGGACTCTGAACACGACCAGAGCCAATCACGGATAGTATAGCATCCCTGGAATCCGGACTCTGAACACGACCAGAGAAACCCCGGAATGAGCCTAACTCAGCTGAGATGACACCCCTATCAACTCAGACCACCGCTGCTGCCAGCAGTCTCAAATCTTCCTCACAAACTCAGCAGGACTCCCAATGGATGTGGAACCCAGCCGGAGACAACGGGTCACACCAACTGGGTCCGAATCAAGGCCTCTTCCATCCTTAAGCACTCAGGACAGCACTCGTGAGTATCTTTAACTTGTATTGTGAAACCCCATGCCCTAGCCTACGGTCGGAGGTTCAAACTCAGCTGGTTAGCCTTTTCATTTAACTTACTCAAGCTAGGAAGCACTGGCTACACAAGCAGAGCAGAAAGTAGTGGGTTTTTAGCAAAAACCGAAGAACCAAAACTCACAACCCCTAGAAAATACAAATACTCTCTCCCCACTAACAGACACGTAAGTCGGAGCCGAATCTCGTAGCCTTCCAGTGCTTGAAAAGTGTGTGTGTGTGTGTGGGGGGGGGGGGGGGGGGGAAAGCTTCTAAATGACTGCTAGATTAGAGTCTTAAATGGTGTGTGTGTTAAAAGCTGCAGTGTTGAGGGTGGCAGGGTGCCTTAGCTGCATATTCCCAATTTTAATACATGAAGGAGGAGAGACAGTAGAGAACCATGTTTCAGCTCTCTCTCTCGGATTACAGCGCTGAGTCTTTTTTGGGTAAGTCTCAAAGAGCTTTCCACACCTAGAATGTGCCCATTATTCTTTAAAGAAAATTCTTCAAGCTCTGTCAAATTGGTTGTTGATCATTGCTAGACAACCATTTTCAGGTCTTGCCATAGATTGTCAAGTAGATTTAAGTCAAAACTGTAACTCGGCCACTTAAGAACATTTACTAAGGTTATTGTCCTGCTGAAAGGTGAATTCATCTCCCAGTGTCTGGTGGGAACCAGGGTTTACTCTAGGATTTTGCCTGGGTTGACCTTTTCCATCACTGTGCAGCCACCAATATGCTTGAAAATATAGAGAGTGGTACTCAGCCATGTGTTGTATTGTATTAGCCCCAAACATATTGTATTCGGGACAAAACGTGAATTGCTTTAACACATTTTTCTTGCAGTATTACTTTAGTGCCTTGTTGCAAACAGGATGCGTGTTTTGGAATATTTTTTATTCCGTACAGAATTCCTTCTTTCACTGTGTCATTTAGTTTAGCATTGTGAAGTAACTACAACGTTGGACCTGAGAACCTGAGCCCTAGGACCATGCCTCAGGACTACTTGACCTGACGACTCCTGGCTGTTCCCGCCCCCTTCCCACCTGGCCGTGCTGCTGATCTAGTTTCTGCTGTTCTGCCTACGGTTATGGAACTAAGACCTGTTCTCCGCACCTGCCATCTTATCCCGGACCTGCGGTTTCCACCCTCTCTACCGCACCTGCTATCTTATCCCGCACCTGCAGTCTCGACCTCTGAATGCTTGTCTATGAAAAGCCAACTGACATTTACTCCTGAGGTGCTGACCTGTTGCACCCTCTTTTACCGCTGTGATTATTATTTGACCCTGCTGGTCATCTATGAACGTTTGAACATCTTGAAGAACGATCTAGCCTTAATGGCCATGTACTCTTATAATCTCCACCGGCATAGCCAGAAGAGGACTGGCCACCCCTCAGAGCATGGTTCCTCTCTAGGTTTCTTCCTAGGTTCCTGCCTTTCTAGGGAGTTTTTCCAAGCCACCATGCTTCTACATCTGCATTGCTTGCTCATTGGGGTTTTAGGCTGGGTTTCTGTATAAGCACTTTGTGACATCTGCTGATGTAAAACGGGCTATATAAATACATTTTATTAATTGTTGAACCATCCTCAGATTTCACCTATCACAGCCATTAAACTCTTAACTGTTTTAAAATCACCATTTGCCTCATGGTGAAATCCCTGAGCGGTTTCCAATCAAAACAAACTTTATTAGTCACATGCACCGAATACAACAAGTGTAGACTTTACCGTGAAATGCTTACTTACAAGTCACATTTCCTTCCTCTCCGGCAACTAAGTTAGGAAGGACGTCTGTATCTTTGTAGTGTCTGGGTGTATTGATGCACCATCCAAAGTGTAATTAATAACTTCACCGTGCTCCAAGGGATATTCATTTCTGCATAATTTTTTATTTTACTATCTACCAATAGGTTCTCTTCTTTGAGAGGCACTGGAAAACCTCCCTGGTCTTTGTGGTTGAATATGTGTTTGAAATTCACTGCTCGACTGAGACCTTACAGATAATTTTATGTGTGGGATACAGATGGAGGTAGTCATACCAAAATCATGTTAAACACTATTTCACACAGTGTTGACTCCTGCACTTATTTAAGCTTTACTTTTTTTATTCATTTGTAAACATTTCTAAAAACATAATTCCACTTTGACATGATGGGGTATTGTGGGTAGGCCAGTGACGAAAAAACTCAATTTAATCCACTTTAAATTCAGGCTGTAACACAACAAAATTTATAAAAAGTCAAAAGACTGAATACTTTCTGAAGGCACTGTACGGTTTCTACGGTGTGTTGAAGTGTTGGTTTTTGAGCATTCACTATAGTGAGATAAAATGAATAGAAGAGCTGTAGATCTATACTAAATCTTGGAGTGTTTCTATAGTGGAGTAGCACTGGAGAGTTCTCCTGTTGTATATTTAGGACGTTTATCACTGTAATACTAAAAAAGGTGATTCGTTGCTCACTTGGTTTCCTTTTTTAAATGTTTTAACTCACTGATCTCTGATCTTCCACGTCGCACACTTTGGGAATACAGCAGGCAGGTCAAATATTGAATTGTGGAATGTGTGTCCAGGTGTTCCGTGCTCCCAGTAAGCTCGCTCCCTCCCTCCGTCCGTCCGTCTCCTTCAGTCTCCCTCCCTCCGTCTCTCTCTCTCCCACCCTCAGTTCGTCCATCTCCCTCAGTCCGTTCTTCTCCCTCGCTCCGTCTCACTCCCTCAGTCCGTCCTTCTCCCTCCCTCAGTCCGTCCTTCTCCCTCCCTCAGTCCGTCCTTCTCCCTCCCTCAGTCCGTCCTTCTCCCTCCCTCAGTCCGTCCTTCTCCCTCCCTCAGTCCGTCCTTCTCCCTCCCTCAGTCCGTCCGTCTCCCTCCCTCAGTCCGTCCGTCTCCCTCCCTCAGTCCGTCCGTCTCCCTCCCTCAGTCCGTCCGTCTCCCTCCCTCAGTCCGTCCGTCTCCCTCCCTCAGTCCGTCCGTCTCCCTCCCTCAGTCCGTCCGTCTCCCTCCCTCAGTCCGTCCGTCTCCCTCCCTCAGTCCGTCTCCCTCCCTCCGTCCGTCCGTCCGTCTCCGTCCGTCTCCCTCCCTCCGTCCGTCCGTCCGTCCGTCTCCCTCCCTCCGTCCGTCCGTCCGTCCGTCTCCCTCCCTCCGTCCGTCCGTCCGTCCGTCTCCCTCCCTCCGTCCGTCCGTCCGTCAGTCTCCCTCCCTCCGTCCGTCCGTCCGTCCGTCTCCCTCCCTCCCTCCGTCCGTCCGTCTCCCTCCCTCCCTCCGTCCGTCTCCCTCCCTCCGTCCGTCTCCCTCCCTCCCTCCGTCCGTCTCCCTCCCTTCCTCCGTCCGTCGCCCTCCCTCCCTCCGTCCGTCGCCCTCCCTCCCTCCGTCCGTCTCCCTCCGTCCGTCTCCCTCCGTCCGTCTCCCATCATCAGTCTCTGGTCAGTCCCCCCCCCCTTTCAGATGGCTAAATATTGCACCTGTTCAACCATTCCTACCTCCATTTCCTTCTCATAGTATTGCCATACAGGACTTCCCTGCTGTCGCTTGCCATTTTTACCAACTGTTAACGACGATGACGTAGTGGTGGAGAGGCGACTTCAAGAAAACAATACAGAACTATCTTGCTCTCATTTAAAGGCAAAAATTCCAATTTGCTAAGTGAAAAGAATTGGAGTGTAAAATGTTGTGTTGGCGTTATGACAGAGTCTGGGCAATTGAATAATTGGGTCACAGCGAGCAAGAACAAGCCTGTTTCTCCCTGTTATCTTCCTTCAGGACACAGTTAGATAGCTGTTACAGCAGTCACGTGTTCATTCCTACAGCTAGCTGTTACAGCAGTCACGTGTTCATTCCTACAGCTAGCTGTTACAGCAGTCACGTGTTCATTCCTACAGCTAGCTGTTACAGCAGTCACGTGTTCATTCCTACAGCTAGCTGTTACAGCAGTCACGTGTTCATTCCTACAGCTAGCTGTTACAGCAGTCACGTGTTCATTCCTACAGCCAGCTGTTACAGCAGTCACGTGTTCATTCCTACAGCTAGCTGTTACAGCAGTCACGTGTTCATTCCTACAGCTAGCTGTTACAGCAGTCACGTGTTCATTCCTACAGCTAGCTGTTACAGCAGTCACGTGTTCATTCCTACAGCTAGCTGTTACAGCAGTCACGTGTTCATTCCTACAGCTAGCTGTTACAGCAGTCACGTGTTCATTCCTACAGCCAGCTGTTACAGCAGTCACGTGTTCATTCCTACAGCCAGCTGTTACAGCAGTCACGTGTTCATTCCTACAGCTAGCTGTTACAGCAGTCACGTGTTCATTCCTACAGCCAGCTGTTACAGCAGTCACGTGTTCATTCCTACAGCTAGCTGTTACAGCAGTCACGTGTTCATTCATATAGCCACTGTAGTATGAAGATATGTTCATCAGCATTCGGAGGCATAGGCGCGAGACAGAGACAGACAAAGAGACAGACAAAGAGACAGACAGAGGGACAGACAGAGGGACAGACAGAGGGACAGACAGAGGGACAGACAGACAGACAGAGAGAGAGACAGAGACAGAGAGAGAGACAGAGACAGAGAGAGAGACAGAGAGACAGAGAGACAGACAGACAGACAGACAGAGAGAGAGACAGAGAGACAGACAGAGGGACAGACAGAGGGACAGACAGAGGGACAGACAGAGGGACAGACAGAGGGACAGACAGACAGAGAGACAGAAAGAGAGACAGAGAGACAGACAGACAGAGAGACAGACAGAGGTTCATTAGCCTACATAAATGTTTACTTATTAAATACATAAGCAGAGTGAGTTCCAGTTCTGTTCTGTTTCTTTAGAACACAGTTTGCTGGCTGCTATTACTATTTACATTAACGTCATTAAGCAGACACTCTTCTCCAGAGCGACTTACAGGAGAAATAAGAGTTAAGTGCCTTGCTCAAGGGCACATCGGCAGATTTTTTTCAGCTAGTCGGCTCGGGGATTCAAACCAACAACCTTTCAGTTACTGGCTCAACGCTCTTGAAAATCGCTAGGCTACCTGGATATATGTTAGGTTAACCTTACTACTATAGTACTGTATGGTGAAGTTCATCGGCAATAGTAGCTGGGCTCTCAGAGAGACAGAGATTCATATGCAGTAATGAATTCCAGCCACCCATGACTCTGGAGGGAAGAATAGGTTTATTGTGGGGCCACATTAGTAACTGTGTAGCAACAGGAAAACACGGGAAAGACGGTGGATCTCACCGCTACGGCTTCACTGACACAACAAAGTATCCTCTCTACCCCATAACCAGCTGACAGTCCATCCCGTCCCCTAGATTATAACACATGTAAAAGGTGACAAGTACACCGATTCATGGTCCTTGTTGCAGCACATGCAGCAACACCTATGACTGACTGCAACAACAGTCTTCAGATAGTCATAGGTTACCTTATGATGAACACTAAGAAGGCTTAGTGGATCTCAATACAAAGTGAACTGTAACATCATACCACTACAACATTGGCAGTACTTAAATATATAACATTATTTCTGGGGTAACTAACTACCAGGCCCGAGAGATGTAGACACAGTGAATAAACCATACAGGGGTCACTGTAATAAAGAACACTAACCATTGCATCGTTATCCCCAGTTCCTTATGAATATCTAGGACAATGAAAAAAAAACGGTCTGTTTTCTCTCAGGCGTCGAGGGCAGAGGACAGAGGGCTTGCAGAGAGATGACATGCAATCTCTTCCACCATTGGACAGAGGGCTTGCAGAGAGATGACATGCTATCTCTTCCACCATAGGACAGAGGGCTTGCAGAGAGATGACATGCAATCTCTTCCACCATAGGACAGAGGGCTTGCAGAGAGATGACATGCTATCTCTTCCACCATAGGACAGAGGGCTTGCAGAGAGATGACATGCTATCTCTTCCACCATAGGACAGAGGGCTTGCAGAGAGATGACATGCAATCTCTTCCACCATAGGACAGAGGGCTTGCAGAGAGATGACATGCTATCTCTTCCACCATAGGACAGAGGGCTTGCAGAGAGATGACATGCTATCTCTTCCACCCTGCAGCTGAAAGAGTTCAGATGTAGCTTGGAGGGAACACTCTCTCTCTCTCTCTGCTCTGTCACCTGTCTGCTCTACATAACGAAAAAGTAAACATTGTGTCCCAAATGGCACCCTATTCCCTATAGGGCCCTGGTCAAAAGTAGTGCACTATGAAAGGGAATAGGGTGCCATTTGGGACGAATGTAAAGAATGAAGGGATCCTCTCTATAACTCCTCTATTTCTTGTTAAGTCGCTCCGGTCCAAAGAGCAAAGCCAGGCTAACGTCGCTCCGGTCCACAGCGCAAAGCCAGGCTAACGTCGCTCCGGTCCACAGAGCAAAGCCAGGCTAACGTCGCTCCGGTCCACAGAGCAAAGCCAGGCTAACGTCGCTCCGGTCCACAGAGCAAAGCCAGGCTAACGTCGCTCCGGTCCACAGAGCAAAGCCAGGCTAACGTCGCTCCGGTCCACAGAGCAAAGCCAGGCTAACGTCGCTCCGGTCCACAGCGCAAAGCCAGGCTAACGTCGCTCCGCTCCACAGCGCAAAGCCAGGCTAACGTCGCTTCGGTCCACAGCGCAAAGCCAGGCTAACGTCGCTCCGGTCCACAGAGCAAAGCCAGGCTAACGTCGCTCCGGTCCACAGAGCAAAGCCAGGCTAACGTCGCTCCGGTCCACAGAGCAAAGCCAGGCTAACGTCGCTCCGGTCCACAGAGCAAAGCCAGGCTAACGTCGCTCCGGTCCACAGAGCAAAGCCAGGCTAACGTCGCTCCGGTCCACAGAGCAAAGCCAGGCTAACGTCGCTCCGGTCCACAGTGCAAAGCCAGGCTAACGTCGCTCCGCTCCACAGCGCAAAGCCAGGCTAACGTCGCTCCGGTCCACAGAGCAAAGCCAGGCTAACGTCGCTCCGGTCCACAGCGCAAAGCCAGGCTAACGTCGCTCCGGTCCACAGAGCAAAGCCAGGCTAACGTCGCTCCGGGTCACAGAGCAAAGCCAGGCTAACGTCGCTCCGGTCCACAGAGCAAAGCCAGGCTAACGTCGCTCCGGTCCACAGAGCAAAGCCAGGCTAACGTCGCTCCGGTCCACAGAGCAAAGCCAGGCTAACGTCGCTCCGGTCCACAGAGCAAAGCCAGGATAACGTCGCTCCGCTCCACAGCGCAAAGCCAGGCTAACGTCGCTCCGGTCCACAGAGCAAAGCCAGGCTAACGTCGCTCCGGTCCACAGCGCAAAGCCAGGCTAACGTCGCTCCGGTCCACAGCGCAAAGCCAGGCTAACGTCGCTCCGCTCCACAGCGCAAAGCCAGGCTAACGTCGCTCCGGTCCACAGAGCAAAGCCAGGCTAACGTCGCTCCGGTCCACAGAGCAAAGCCAGGCTAACGTCGCTCCGGTCCACAGAGCAAAGCCAGGCTAACGTCGCTCCGGTCCACAGAGCAAAGCCAGGCTAACGTCGCTCCAGTCCACAGCGCAAAGCCAGGCTAACGTCGCTCCGGTCCACAGCTCAAAGCCAGGCTAACGTCGCTCCGGTCCACAGAGCAAAGCCAGGCTAACGTCGCTCCGGTCCACAGCGCAAAAAAAACATGCCAAATGCTCCTGGGAGCAGACATCAGAAATCTAACCCCCCCCAGAAAAATGGGATTAGAAAATGATGTATCAACAACAAAAAAATTCGCTAGCCTAAAGAGAATAATACCACTGTTGAGATCACAGCAGACATATTTCCACTAACAGAAAACCATCTATTATATTAGGCTAGCCTGGAATCCAAATGTAACGCCACTCTGTTTCACATCAGAGTTTGCGTGTTGCAGGTATGTGGGAATGATTCGATGAGATCTTGAAAGAAATGAGAAACTGCCACTCTGCTCTTGCCAGTAGATCTTTGTTTATTTAAGCAGATCTCTTTAGGCCTAAATACTGTATTCCCTACCTGTTCTCTTTCATTAAAGTGAAACAGTTCTATCCACTAGGGATCCCAGGCTTTTAAACAGAGTTCTATCCACTAGGGATCCCAGGCTTTTAAACAGAGTTCTATCCAATAGGCATCCCAGGCTTTTAAACAGAGTTCTATCCACTAGGGATCCCAGGCTTTTAAACAGAGTTCTATCCAATAGGGATCCCAGGCTTTTAAACAGTTCTATCCAATAGGGATCCCAGGCTTTTAAACAGAGTTCTATCCAATAGGGATCCCAGGCTTTTAAACAGAGTTCTATCCACTAGGGATCCCTAGATTCTGGCCTATTCCACAGTCAAAGCAACACCGCTACTGAAAGGGGACCAGGCTATGGTGCAGTAGCTCTCCACCATCCACTTTATGAACTCAGAATAATACCAGTGTAATGTGACACAGGCCATAGCCTACCCTCCACAAAGGGCCATGGCTACATCCCAAATGCCCCCCTATTCCCTTTAGTGCACTACCTTTGACCAGAGCCCTGTAGGAAATAGAGAGTAGAGTGCCATTTGGCACGCACATCATGTCACCTGATCAGATTACCTCTGTTGTACACAACATTGACATTGGGTCATCCTATATGTGACAGGTAGATTTATGGCCCTTTGTGATTAAAGACCACTTAAAAGCTCAGATTATATTTGACAAATACTTGGGCCTTGTCGGGACAGGAGCAGGAGAAAAAGTCCCTCAGCCCGACCTGATCCAAGCCTCCTACCCCCCTGGGACACAGAATGTGTCATGACACTTCTCTCATTGAGGAAATTACAAGGGGGAAAATGAGAATTCCTGCCCTATGGCCAAAATATCTGACTAATGGATTTTCAAAAGAGAGAGGGTGGGTGCGTGGGTGGGTGGGTGGAGATTGACAAGCTCCTGTATCTGTTAGGTGAAACACCACAGTGTTTAATCGTCGCAGCAAAATCATTTAGCAAAAATGTTGCATTAAGAAAACTGGTAACCAGTGGTGAACAAACACCAAAATAAATAAAACCACACGTCAGCTGCCGAGAGGGCCCAGGTGGAGCCAGCTGCCGAGAGGGCCCAGGTGGAGCCAGCTGCCGAGAGGGCCCAGGTGGAGCCAGCTGCCGAGAGGGCCCAGGTGGAGCCAGCTGCCGAGAGGGCCCAGGTGGAGCCAGCTGCCGAGAGGGCCCAGGTGGAGCCAGCTGCCGAGAGGGCCCAGGTGGAGCCAGCTGCTCACATTCCCAGTGGGTCAGAAGTTTGCATATACTCAATTAGTATTTGGTAGCTTTGCCTTTAAAATGTTTCACTTGGGTCAAACGTTTTGGGTAGCCTTCCACAATAAGTTGGGTGAATTTTGGCCCATTCCTCCTGACAGAGCTGGTGTAAATGAGTCAGGTTTGTACGCCTCCTTGCTCACACACGCTTTTTCAGTTCTGCCCACAAATGTTCTATAGGATTGCGGTCAGGGCTTTGTGATGGCCACTCCAATACCCTGACTTTGTTGTCATTAAGCCATTTTGCTACAACTTTAGAAGTATGCTTGGGGTCATTGTCCATTTGGAAGACCCATTTGCGACCAAGATTTAACTTCCTGCCTGATGTCTTGAGATGTTGCTTCAATATATGGACATCATTTTCTTCTTCATGATGTTATCAATTTTATGAAGTGCACCAGTCCCTCCTGCAGCAAAGCACCCCCACAACATGATGCTGCCACGCCCATGCTTCACGGTTGGGATGGTGTTCTTCGGCTTGCAAGCGTCCCCCTTTTCCCTCCAAACATAACGATGGTCATTATGGCCAAACAGTTATATTTTTGTTTCATCAGACCAGAGGACATTTCTTTAAAAAGTACGATCTTTGTCCCCATGTGAAGTTGTAAACCGTAGTTTGGCTTTTTTATGGCGGTTTTGGAGCAGTGGCTTCTTCCTTGCTGAGCGGCTTTTCAGGTTATGTCGATATAGGACTCGTTTTACTGTGGATATAGATACAGTTTTGTACCCGTTTCCTCCAGCATCTTCACAAGGTCCTTTGCTGTTGTTCTGGGATTGATTTGCACTTTTCACACCAAAGTACGTTCATCCCTAGGAGACATAACGCGTCTCCTTCCTGAGCGGTATGACGGCTGCGTGGTCCCATGGTGTTTATACGTGCATACTGTTGTTTGTACAGATGAACGTGGTACCTTCAGGCGTTTGGAAATTGTTCCCAAGGATGAACCAGACTTGTGGAGGTCTACACATCTTCTGAGGTCTTGGCTGATTTTCCCATGATGTCAAGCAAAGAGGCACTGAGTTTGAAGGTAGCCCTTGAAATACATCCACAGGTACACCTCCAATTGACTTAAATGATATCAATTAACCTATCAGAAGCTTCTAATGCCATGACATCCTTTTCTGGAATTTTCCAAGCTGTTTAAAGGCACAGTCAACTTAGTGTATGTAAACTTCTGACCCACTGGAATTGGGATACAGTGAAATAATCTGTCTGTAAACAATTGTTGGAAAAATGACTTGTGTCATGCACAAAGTAGATTTCCTAACCGACTTGCCAAAACTATAGTTTGTTAACAAGTAATTTGTGGAGTGGTTGAAAAATTAGTTTTAAATGACTCCAACCTAAGTGTATGTAAACTTCCCACTTCAACTGTATGTTTCCCATGACAATAAAGCCCCTTGAATGTAATTGATAGAGAGAGACAGAAGAGAGACAGAAGATAGATTGGAGAAAGAAAGAGAGAGAGCAAGCTTACTGCGAACACCGAACACCTGGACACACATTCCACAATCTTCAAAAGAGACATTTGACCTGCCTGCTGTATTCCCAAAGTGTGCGACGTGGAAGATCAGAGATCAGTGAGTTAAAACATTTTAAAAAGGAAACCAAATGAGCAATGAATCACCTTTTTTAGTATTACAGTGATAAACGTCCTAAATATACAACAGGAGAACTCTCCAATGCTACTCCACTACAGAAACACTCCAAGATTTAGTATAGATCTACAGCTCTTCTATTCATTTTATCTCACTATAGTGAATGCTCAAAAACCACCACTTCAACACACCGTAGAAACAAAATTCAACAACGTGGCTCTACAAACAACGCTTTGCTTGTCTCACAGAGCTTCTACACATCTTTACGTTCCCGTCACCCAGACTAACTAATACTGGTGGAAGAGAGCCAGGAATGGATGGTCTGACTGACTAGTCCCAACACAGACCCCCCCCCCCCCCCGCCATCCCCTAAACACAACACAGCTCTGTAATCAACGAGGTTGGAACACCACAGATGCCAGGTGTGAGGAAAGGTGTTGCTGGAGAGAGGAGCTAGGAGAGTACAGTTCCAACTACGTCTGTCTGTCTGTCTCCTCACCAGCCATGGCAACCATGTTGTCTGTCTGTCTCCTCACCAGCCATGGTAACCATGTTGTCTGTCTGTCTCCTCACCAGCCACGGTAACCATGTTGTCTGTCTGGCTGTCTCCTCACCAGCCACAGTAACCATGGTCTCTGTCTGTCTCCTCACCATCCACGGTAACCATGGTGTCTGTCTGTCTCCTCACCAGCCATGGTAACCATGGTGTCTGTCTGTCTCCTCACCAGCCACGGTAACCATGGTGTCTGTCTGTCTCCTCACCAGCCACGGTAACCATGGTGTCTGTCTGTCTCCTCACCAGCCATGGTAACCATGGTGTCTGTCTGTCTCCTCACCAGCCATGGTAACCATGGTGTCTGTCCTCACCAGCCTCCATTCCCTGTATCAGGTTTCTCTACCCCTGCCCTATATAGTGCACTACATTTGACCAGAGCCCTGGTCAAGCTCCTACAAGCAGACCTCAACCAGACTGCCTGCTATGTTCTGCCCAGGCATGTACACAGACAGATAGAGCCCTAAGGGTGATGGAGAACCTGCCCCACCAAAGGTCTGTCTATAGACCTGCTTCTATCTCTTCCCTTACCAGCCATGTGACTGTCGTTGCTCCACCTGGTTCACTACAGTCTACCTTCCTGTCATTCAGATGAAATGAAGTCATGTGACTGTCGTTGCTCCACCTGGTTCACTACAGTCTACCTTCCTGTCATTCAGATGAAATTAAGTCACGTGACTGTCGTTGCTTCACCTGGTTCACTACAGTCTACCTTCCTGTCATTCAGATGAAATTAAGTCACGTGACTGTCGTTGCTCCACCTGGTTCACTACAGTCTACCTCCCTGTCATTCAGATGAAATGAAGTCATGTGACTGACAGTCTGGAGGTTCTAAATGACTCATTTGACGCATCCCAAATAGAACTACTTATGTGCCCTGCTCGACATTTTTTCACTATATTAGGGAATAGGGTGCGATTTGGGCCTCTCCACACGCAACGTGAACGACGGTCTTCAACAGCCCGTTGTGCCAGAGGGAGTCTACAGATCAAGTAAACCATCAGGGGGAGACATCAACAACATAGCTCTCTTTTGTCCCGTCCGCGTCCGCTGCATTTACTACAGCCCGGTCTCAGATACATTTGTGCTCTTTCAACTCCATTGCTCCATTATTGGCATGACAACAATCAGTGACAAGACAATGGCATGACAACAATCAGTGACAAGGAGTTGGCATGACAACAATCAATGACAAGGAGTTGGCATGACAACAATCAGTGACAAGGAGTTGGCATGACAACAATCAGTGACAACGACACAAACGGACTGACACTCGGGCTTTCCTCTGAATGGCTGTTATTCTCTCTTATTTTAGGAATAAATCAAGATTTTTTTTTCTCCAGACTTGAGTTCTTTATATAGTTTTTAAAGAGGGGCCATCTTCTTGGCTGGCTGAGAGGAAAAGGACTTTGCCTTTTAAATGTGATCTGTAACCCTAGAAACCTTGAATAGGAAACAGCTGGGGGGGTGGGGGTGGGGGGGGGGGGTTCAATGGTAATGAAAACGGCACAAGTTGCCTGTTGAGCTGCTGTCAGCCGAGCAGCAGTGGGGCTAGGTCTGTGTCACAAATGTCAAGCCTATTGTCTATATAGTGCACTACTTTTGAACAGAGACCTATGGGCCCTGGTTTAAAAGTAGTGCACTAAATAGGTTAAAGGGTGCCATTTTGGATGCAGACCCTAGGTGAACGAGGGCCACCGGGAGCAGCCTGTCTCTGATGGAAAACCCATTCGGTTTCATTCATACCAGCATTGGAGCTATTCTGAGCTGATCAACACTGACCCGGACAATAGAACACGTCTGGGCGTCTTGATTTGATTCTGATATACGTTTTAAATTACATTCTTTGATATTGTTAATGAAGATAGATTTCAGAATGTACAATATGTCCCAATACTGCCAACATCATGTCACTTCCTTGTGATGGAGACCTTTCACGCAGGCCAGGAAGAGCAAAGGTTGACGAGTGTTCAAATTCAAATCTAATGTCAAGTATACAGCTATAATCATACTGAGATGAAGGCAGTGTGAAATGTTTTAGGAGAAATTATCTTGGCAAATCACAAATGACGTGTCACGTCTGGGCGAGGTAATACTGCAGCCTAACCACATTAAAACGAGATTCAAAAACCACTGGCTTTTTTTTCTACCCGTTCTACTCAGAGAACGGCCTCTAAATCCTCTCACAGGCGGCCATCTTTCTACTCAGAGGCCATCCTCTAAATCCTCTCACAGACGGCCATCTTTCTACTCAGAGCCCGTCCTCTAAATCCTCACAGACGGCCATCTTTCTACTCAGAGCCCGTCCTCTAAATCCTCACAGACGGCCATCTTTCTACTCAGAGCCCGTCCTCTAAATCCTCACAGACGGCCATCTTTCTACTCAGAGCCCGTCCTCTGAATCCCCTCACAGACGGCCATCTTTCTACTCAGAGCCCGTCCTCTGAATCCTCTCACAGACGGCCATCTTTCTACTCAGAGCCCATCCTCTCACAGACGGCCATCTTTCTACTCAGAGCCCGTCCTCTGAATCCTCTCACAGACGGCCATCTTTCTACTCAGAGCCCGTCCTCTGAATCCTCTATCTTTCTGTGGCAATGTCAGAATAATAGTAGAGAGAAAGATTTATTTCAGCTTTTATTTCTTTCATCACATTCCCATTGGGTCAGAAGTTGACATACACTCAATTAGTATTTGGTAGCATTGCCTTTAAATTGTTTAACTTGGGTCAAACGTTTCAGGTAGCCTTCCACAAGCTTCCCACAATAAGTTGGGTGAATTTTGGCCCATTACTTCTGACAGAGTCAGGAATTTTTGCTCACACCATTTTTCAGTTCTGCCCACAAATTTTCAATAGGATTGAGGTCAGGGCTTTGTGATGGCCACTCCAATACCTTGACTTTGTTGCCGTTAAGCCATTTTGCCACAACTTTGGAAGTATGCTTGGGGTCATTGTCCATTTGGAAGACCCATTTGCGACCAAGCTTTAACTTCCTGACTGATGTCTTGACATGTTGCTTCAATATATCCACATAATTTTTCTTCCTCATGACGCCATCTATTTTGTGAAGTGCACCAGTCCCTCCTGCAGCAAAGCACCCCCACAACATGATGCTGCCACCCCCGTGCTTCACGGTTGGGATGGTGTTCTTCGGCTTGCAAGCCTCCCCTTTTTCCTCCAGACATATCAATGGTCATTATGGCCAAACAGTTCTATTTTTGTTTCATCAGACCAGAGGACATTTCTCTGGTGCAGTTGCAAATCGTAGTCTGGCTTTTTTATGGTGGTTTTGGAGCAGAGGCTTCTTCCTTGCTGGGCGGCATTTCAGGTGATGTCGATATAGGACTTGTTTTACTGTGGATATAGATACTTTTGTACCTGTTTCCTCCAGCATCTTCACAAGGTCCTTTGCTGTTGTTCTGGGATTGATTTGTACTTTTCGCACCAAAGTACGTTCATCTCTAGGAGACAGAACGTCTCTCCTTCCTGAGCGGTATGACGGCTGCATGGTCCCATGGTGTTTATACTTGCATACTATTGTTTGTAAAGATGAATTTGGTACCTTCAGGCATTTGGAAATTGCTCCCAAGGATGAACCAGACTTGTGGAGGTCTACACATTTTTTTCTGAGGTCTTGGCTGATTTCTTTTGATTTCCCCATGATGTCAAGCAAAGAGGCACTGAGTTTGAAGGTAGGCCTTTAAATAAATCCACAGGTACACCACCAATTGACTCAAATTACGTCAATTAGCCTATCAGAATCTTCTACAGCCATGACATCCTCTTCAGGAATTTTCCAAGTTGTTTAAAGGCACAGTCAACTTAGTGTATGTAAACTTCTGACTTCAACTGTACATACCTCTGTCTCCTCGTCTGCAGTCCTTTGAAGTGCTTAAACAACGTGCTAAACGGGCAGACAAGCCCCAGCACATCCCAGGGCTCTACAGTGCGAGTACTTTACTCGCATTTGCTCCTAAAAAATAGATATGTGCGAACCGGAAAAAAAATATTTACGAGCACAGTGTGCGATTAAAGACTACAACCTACCGTAATCTATTTTTCCCCCCGCTGCTAACTGTTTAAAAACTACAAGTCCCACATTCCACAAGCGGCATGCGCCAACCACAGTAGAGTTTTCTGTGATGACGCAGTCCAGTCAGAGAGAGTAAGGTGAACAACACTGGAAAATTGTATCAGTATAGGCTGTAAGTTAACGTGCAGACATCGCTAAATGAGGCCCATTCAATTTTATTTTAAGCGAAAAAGAGACGATGAGAAAGAGGAATCCGGCGAGGGGGATACGCAAAGGTTCAACTAATGAAGCCTCTTCACAAGGTTTACCTGAGGCGGCTAACGTTGACATGACGGCTTACGTTAGGGATGCTGAGAACCTACGCTGTCACTTCAACATCCACTGTAGCCGGTCGAGGGAGAACATATAGATTCAATGCGAATTGGCTCAAAATGTTCCCATGGCTAGAGTTCAAAAACAACGTCATGTTCTGCAAATATTGCAGAGGGCAGAAACAGGTGGGCAACTCGTCCTTCGTGTCAGGAAACCCGCATCTGAAAAGAGATAGGGCAGCGAACCATAACATCTCGCGGCGGCTTATCCAGTGCAGAGATCTGTACCTGTTGAGACAGGTAAAAACCATCAGGCACGGTGTCAGCAGCCTTGAGGAGGCAAGTGCTGCTGTCTGAGGAGGAGAAGAGGAGGCAAGTGCTGCTGTCTGAGGAGGAGAAGAGGAGGCAAGTGCTGCTGTCTGAGGAGGAGAAGAGGAGGCAAGTGCTGCTGTCTGAGGAGGAGAAGAGGAGGCAAGTGCTGCTGTCTGAGGAGGAGAAGAGGAGGCAAGTGCTGCTGTCTGAGGAGGAGAAGAGGAGGCAAGTGCTGCTGTCTGAGGAGGAGAAGAGGAGGCAAGTGCTGCTGTCTGAGGAGGAGAAGAGGAGGCAAGTGCTGCTGTCTGAGGAGGAGAAGAGGAGGCAAGTGCTGCTGTCTGAGGAGGAGAAGAGGAGGCAAGTGCTGCTGTCTGAGGAGGAGAAGAGGAGGCAAGTGCTGCTGTCTGAGGAGGAGAAGAGGAGGCAAGTGCTGCTGTCTGAGGAGGAGAAGAGGAGGCAAGTGCTGCTGTCTGAGGAGGAGAAGAGGAGGCAAGTGCTGCTGTCTGAGGAGGAGAAGAGGAGGCAAGTGCTGCTGTCTGAGGAGGAGAAGAGGAGGCAAGTGCTGCTGTCTGAGGAGGAGAAGAGGAGGCAAGTGCTGCTGTCTGAGGAGGAGAAGAGGAGGCCAGTGCTGCTGTCTGAGGAGGAGAAGAGGAGGCCAGTGCTGCTGTCTGAGGAGGAGAAGAGGAGGCAAGTGCTGCTGTCTGAGGAGGAGAAGAGGAGGCAAGTGCTGCTGTCTGAGGAGGAGAAGAGGAGGCAAGTGGTGCTGTCTGAGGAGGAGAAGAGGAGGCAAGTGCTGCTGTCTGAGGAGGAGAAGAGGAGGCAAGTGGTGCTGTCTGAGGAGGAGAAGAGGAGGCAAGTGGTGCTGTCTGAGGAGGAGAAGAGGAGGCCAGTGCTGCTGTCTGAGGAGGAGAAGAGGAGGCAAGTGCTGCTGTCTGAGGAGGAGAAGAGGAGGCAAGTGGTGCTGTCTGAGGAGGAGAAGAGGAGGCAAGTGCTGCTGTCTGAGGAGGAGAAGAGGAGGCAAGTGCTGCTGTCTGAGGAGGAGAAGAGGAGGCAAGTGCTGCTGTCTGAGGAGGAGAAGAGGAGGCAAGTGGTGCTGTCTGAGGAGGAGAAGAGGAGGCAAGTGGTGCTGTCTGAGGAGGAGAAGAGGAGGCAAGTGGTGCTGTCTGAGGAGGAGAAGAGGAGGCAAGTGGTGCTGTCTGAGGAGGAGAAGAGGAGGCAAGTGGTGCTGTCTGAGGAGGAGAAGAGGAGGCAAGTGCTGCTGTCTGAGGAGGAGAAGAGGAGGCAGCTGAAAATAAAGATAAACATGGCATACTTCATTGCAAATTTTGGGCCGCTTATCAGACCACCACAAAAACGTACGCCACACTGCACACTGCCCTAACCCATCTGGACAAGAGGAATACCTATGTGAGAATGCTGTTCATCGACTACAGCTCAGCATTTAACACCATAGTACCCTCCAAACTCGTCATCAAGCTCGAGACCCTGGGTCTCGACCCCGCCCTGTGCAACTGGGTCCTGGACTTCCTGACGGGCCGCCCCCAGGTGGTGAGGGTAGGTAACAACATCTCCACCCCGCTGATCCTCAACACTGGGGCCCCACAAGGGTGCGTTCTGAGCCCTCTCCTGTACTCCCTGTTCACCCACGACTGCGTGGCCATGCACGCCTCCAACTCAATCATCAAGTTATCGGACGACACTACAGTGGTAGGCTTGATTACCAACAACGACGAGACGGCCTACAGGGAGGAGGTGAGGGCCCTCGGAGTGTGGCGTCAGGAAAATAACCTCACACTCAACGTCAACAAAACAAAGGAGATGATTGTGGACTTCAGGAAACAGCAGAGGGAGCACCCCCCTATCCACATCGACGGGTCAGTAGTGGAGAAGGTGGAAAGTTTTAAGTTCCTCGG
Source organism: Salvelinus fontinalis (assembly GCF_029448725.1). Taxonomy (NCBI): domain Eukaryota; kingdom Metazoa; phylum Chordata; class Actinopteri; order Salmoniformes; family Salmonidae; genus Salvelinus; species Salvelinus fontinalis. The sequence continues at coordinate 37,199,516 of NC_074688.1, forward strand.
TGTACACATCACGGACAAACTGAATTGGTCCACCCACACAGACAGCGTTGTGAAGAAGGCGCAGCAGCGCCTCTTCAACCTCAGGAGGCTGAAGAAATTCGGCTTGTCACCAAAAGCACTCACAAACTTCTACAGATGCACAATCGAGAGCATCCTGTCGGGCTGTATCACCGCCTGGTACGGCAACTGCTCCGCCCACAACCGTAAGGCTCTCCAGAGGGTAGTGAGGTCTACAGAACGCATCACCCGGGGGCAAACTACCTGCCCTCCAGGACACCTACACCACCCGATGTCACAGGAAGGCCATAAAGATCATCAAGGACAACAACCACCCAAGCCACTGCCTGTTCACCCCGCTATCATCCAGAAGGCGAGGTCAGTACAGGTGCATCAATGCAGGGACCGAGAGACTGAAAAACAGCTTCTATCTCAAGGCCATCAGACTGTTAAACAACCACCACTAACATTTAGCGGCCGCTGCCAACATACTGACTCAACTCCAGCCACTTTAAAAATGGGAATTAATGGAAATTATGTAAAAACGTACCACCAGCCACTTTAAACAATGCCACCTAATATAATGTTTACATACCCTACATTACACATCTCTTATGTATATGTATATACTGTACTCTATATCATCTACTGCATCTTGCCATCTTATGTAATACATGGACCACTAGCCACTTTATACTATGCCACTTTATGTTTACATACCCTACAGTACTCATCTCATAGGTATATACCGTACTCTATACCATGTACTGCATCTTGCCTATGCCGTTCTGTACCATCACTCATTCATATATCTTTATGTACATATTCTTTATCCCTTTACACTTGCGTGTATAAGGTAGTAGTTGTGGAATTGTTAGGTTAGATTACTTGTTGTTATTACTGCATTGTCGGAACTAGAAGCACAAGCATTTCGCTACACTCGCATTAACATCTGCTAACCATGTGTATGTGACTAATAAATTTGATTTGAATTGATTAGATTTTGTTGGAGGATGGGGAAGCCAGTCAATCTCCTGGATGGACAACAGACCCTTGCGCACTCTCTCATGCCATTGGTAAGTTGTTCCTCTTTATAGGCATTATTTTTGTTAAAGTTTAATCATTCATAATGGTGATCATTTAAATTTAGTTTGTCAGAAATACTTTTGTATAATTGTTTGTTTGTGTTGTCATTCGAGGTGTTTTGGATACCACCAAGGCCACATTTCATGCTGTTCGCCCAGAGGAGGATGGAGGGTCATGGATGAGGAGGTGCATCTCCTTCGGGGCAGATGGTGCCTCCGTAAACATGGGCCAATGTGGGGGAGTGATTGCCCACCTGCAGAGAGAGGCAAGGGTGCATATAATCCCTATCCACTGTATGCCACATAGGTTTGTAACTAATAAATTCTCTATGATTTAGTTGTATTTGCTAGCAGAGAATGTTAAACAATACTGTGTGTGTGGCTGTGTGCTAAGTGCTGGAAATGTAAATACCACATAATTATTTTTTTCTGTTGGCACAAGCGACAGGGGTGGGGGGGGGGGGTGAATTGTTTGGAAGATTCTGTTCCGACTTTCACAGACTATAGCGGTCTTTCAGAGTGCTATACCCTGACACATGGCCAGAAGACTTTCACAGACTAGAGCGGTCTTTCAGAGTGCTAAACCCTGACACATGGCCAGAAGACTTTCACAGACTAGAGCGGTCTTTCAGAGTGCTAAACCCTGACACATGGCCAGAAGACTTTCACAGACTAGAGCGGTCTTTCAGAGTGCTAAACCCTGACACATGGCCAGAAGCCTTTCACAGACTATAGCGGTCTTTCAGAGTGCTAAACCCTGACACATGGCCAGAAGCCTTTCACAGACTAGAGCGGTCTTTCAGAGTGCTAAACCCTGACACATGGCCAGAAGACTTTCACAGACTATAGCGGTCTTTCAGAGTGCTAAACCCTGACACATGGCCAGAAGCCTTTCACAGACTAGAGCGGTCTTTCAGAGTGCTAAACCCTGACACATGGCCAGAAGCCTTTCACAGACTATAGCGGTCTTTCAGAGTGCTAAACCCTGACACATGGCCAGAAGACTTTCACAGACTAGAGCGGTCTTTCAGAGTGCTAAACCCTGACACATGGCCAGAAGCCTTTCACAGACTAGAGCGGTCTTTCAGAGTGCTATACCCTGACACATGGCCAGAAGACCAGGCCAGCCTTCACACCTTTGGCGATGATGGTGTGGCAGACCTGATGAGGGATTTCAAGGAGCCTCTAGAGAGGTAAGAATTTATTTGACACTGCATTGCCATATGAGACAATGTTATGTTTGCAAACTCACTTGCTCTGTTCAATCCTGCAGACCAGGTTGTGCACCATGGCTGCAATCCAGGATGAATGGCAGGGGGCTGAAAATCCTGGTCAGACAAAATTTCAAGGACAAGTCCTACAGTGGCCTGTGGGAGACCATGTGAACAAAGGACACCTACAGGCACGATTACAAGGTCGACTAACAGTCCTGAGTGGTTATGTATGGTATCCTATGGTTAGTTTTGATAAGTTAATGGTAAGAGTTTAAATGAAATTGAAAGATATCATCTTTTCCCTAGAACATGCTGGAGTTGGTGCAGCTTATGTTGGTGCTGCCCATTACAGCCAACCCAGTGTGAGCGAGGCTTCTCTGCACAGAACCTGATTAAGAATTCAACAAGAAGCTGACTTGGGGTCTCCGCCACCGAAGACCTGATGAGGATCAGCCTGGAGGGGCCTCCTGTCGAGGAGTTGGATCCCACTCCTGCCGTGGACCGCTGGCTGACCTCTAAGCGTGCCAGACGGCCAACATACAAAAGCAGCTGGACAACCGATATCCTTTGCGTCTAGTAGGCATGGGTCAATGTGTGATTTTGGTGGTATGTGCTGTTGCACAGATGTGTGTCCCTTAGAATACGCTCACACACACAGTATAAATAAGAGCGTCTGCTAAATGACTTAAATGTAAATGTAATGTAAATATAAATATGTATGTAATAAATTGTTTGTTAATAAACTCTGTTACATTTTTCACTGTGCTCCTAAATTTCTTTGTGTGCTCCTACATTTTTTCATTTAGGAGCACATGGGGAAAAGGTTAGCATAGAGCCCTGCCTCGTACCCACTGTGACTATTAAAATCTTTCCTAACCAGAAACCGTGGATTGATGGCAGCATTCGCGCAAAACTGAAAGCACGTACCACCGCATTTAATCATGGTGACTGGAAACATGAGCAAATACAAACAGTGCATCTATTCCCTCCGCAAGGAGGCTGAAGAAATGTGGCTTGTCAGCTTAAACCCTCACAAAACTTTTACAGAGGCACAATCGCTGTACCAGGCTGCATCACCGCCTGGTACGGCAACTGCACCGCCCTCAACCGCAAGGTTCTCCAGAGGGTAGTGTGGTTTGCACAACGCATCACTAGGGGAAAACTACCTGCCCTCCAAAAAGATCATCAAGGACAACAACCACCCAAGCCACTGCCTGTTCACCCCGCTATTATCCAGAAGGCGAGGTCAGTACAGATACAGAGCTTAGACCGAGAGACTGAAAAACAGCTTCTATATCAAGGCCATCAGACTGTTAAATAGCCATCACTAGCATAGAGTGGCTGCTGCCAACATACAGACTCAAATCCCTGGCCCCAACCCCCTCAATGGTCCTTTAGTCTGCCTGCTGTTCCCCCTATGGTCATCATCCCCTCCCCCTCAATGGTCCTTTAGTCAGCCGGCTGTTCCCCCTATGGTCATCACCCCCTCAGTCTTTACTGTGCCTCCAACCCTTAGGACATGTACTTATTCATGTATTTAGTTATATAGTGTTGTTTTTTTATTACCATTGTCATTCTTTTATTTCACTTAGTCCTGCATGTTGGAGCTCAGAGCCTAAGATTGTCCCTGTACCCTGAAATCACACCTGCAACCCTGTACAGGGACGTGAGGACTAGGTGGGGGGTGGGAAGGGGAGGGAGGTGAGGACTAGGTGGGGGATGGGAAGGGGAGGGACGTGAGGACTAGGTGGGGGATGGGAAGGGGAGGGACGTGAGGACTAGGAAGGGGAGGGGCGTGAGGACTAGGTGGGGGCTGGGAAGGGGAGGGGCGTGAGGACTAGGTGGGGGATGGGAAGGGGAGGGACGTGAGGACTAGGTGGGGGATGGGAAGGGGAGGGGAGGGACGTGAGGACTAGGTGGGGGATGGGAAGGGGAGGGACGTGAGGACTAGGTAGGGGGTGGGAAGGGGAGGGACGTGAGGACTAGGTGGGGGATGGGAAGGGGAGGGGAGGGACGTGAGGACTAGGTGGGGGATGGGAAGGGGAGGGGCGTGAGGACTAGGTGGGGGATGGGAAGGGGAGGGGAGGGACGTGAGGACTAGGTAGGGGGTGGGAAGGGGAGGGACGTGAGGACTAGGTGGGGGATGGGAAGGGGAGGGGAGGGACGTGAGGACTAGGTGGGGGATGGGAAGGGGAGGGGAGGGACGTGAGGACTAGGTAGGGGGTGGGAAGGGGAGGGACGTGAGGACTAGGTGGGGGATGGGAAGGGGAGGGGAGGGACGTGAGGACTAGGTAGGGGGTGGGAAGGGGAGGGACGTGAGGACTAGGTGGGGGATGGGAAGGGGAGAGACGTGAGGACTAGGTGGGGGATGGGAAGGGGAGGGACGTGAGGACTAGGTGGGGGATGGGAAGGGAGGGGCGTGAGGACTAGGTGGGGGATGGGAAGGGGGGGGACGTGAGGACTAGGTGGGGGATGGGAAGGGGAGGGGCGTGAGGACTAGGTGGGGGGTGGGAAGGGGAGGGACGTGAGGACTAGGTGGGGGATGGGAAGGGGAGGGGAGGGACGTGAGGACTAGGTAGGGGGTGGGAAGGGGAGGGACGTGAGGACTAGGTGGGGGATGGGAAGGGGAGGGGCGTGAGGACTAGGTGGGGGATGGGAAGGGGAGGGGCGTGAGGACTAGGTGGGGGATGGGAAGGGGAGGGACGTGAGGACTAGGTGGGGGATGGGAAGGGGAGAGACGTGAGGACTAGGTGGGGGATGGGAAGGGGAGGGACGTGAGGACTAGGTGGGGGATGGGAAGGGAGGGGCGTGAGGACTAGGTGGGGGATGGGAAGGGGGGGGACGTGAGGACTAGGTGGGGGATGGGAAGGGGAGGGGCGTGAGGACTAGGTGGGGGGTGGGAAGGGGAGGGACGTGAGGACTAGGTGGGGGATGGGAAGGGGAGGGGAGGGACGTGAGGACTAGGTAGGGGGTGGGAAGGGGAGGGACGTGAGGACTAGGTGGGGGATGGGAAGGGGAGGGGCGTGTGTGCCCGAAAGGTTCAGAGCCTAAGTCTACGTCCCTTCATCTGTGATTGGTCAATAATAGATTCTTCAATAAAGTATGTGTTGTCATTCAACGAGAGACGACTCATTTTCACAAATGTTTTCATTGAGAAATACTGCCCCATACAGCTTAGATCTACATTTGCGTGACTAAGATCTCTCAGCAAAAATGTCAAAATTAATGACAGATTCCTTGAGTTATTTTAGATGAATTCTTGACTATTTTGAGATAGTGTATACTGGCTATGGAGTCTCAAAAATGGACAAACAGTACTATTGACGCAAAGGTCTTTTAAAGGAGTATGCAAGCAGACTCGCTTGGTCCGGCTAGCCGAGTTCAGCCAGGCGCCAGCCGAACTGATGCATGCTGATGCCTTTGCAGTGGCTTTTCACACAGAAGCCAAGAAGACACAGCCCAATTCAAATCAAATGTATTTATATAGCCCCTCGTACATCAGCTGATGTCACAAAGTGCTGTACAGAAATCCAGCCTAAAACCCCATACAGCAAGCAATGCAGGTGTAGAAGCACGGTGGCTAGGAAAAACCTTTTTGACCAGGGCCAATATGGAAAGAGATACCATTAGGGACACATCCACAGGCTGAGGCCAAGACACAGGCAGACTGAACCTTTCTCTCTCTAATACTACGTGTGGCAGATATCGGTCCGTCCACCTGCCTGCCTGTCTGGCCCAGGCCTTGAAAAACGTCCCTTAGCTACGGCCTTCATTCTAAATACTACGTGCAGCAGCTAGTGGCTCGCCTGACTGTCTGGTGCAGGCCTTGAAAAATATCCCTCAGCTACACCCTTCATTCTAATCCTTAGCTGACCACGGACTGCTTGAACACAATGCCACAAAGCCAAGGACAGTTAACAGTAGCTAAAAGAACAACAGTGATGTATTGAGAATGTGGTCTCAGTTAATCCGCTGTGATTAGAATCTCCTTCCGGCGAAGCGATCAATGTGTTCTAGAATTAGAATCTCCTTCCGGCGAAGCGATCAATGTGTTCTAGAATTAGAATCTCCTTCCGGCGAAGCGATCAATGTGTTCTAGAATTAGTATCTCCTTCCGGCGAAGCGATCAATGTGTCCTTGAATTAGAATCTCCTTCCAGCGAAGCGATCAATGTGTTCCAGGTCAGTGAGCGACAATATCAAGCTGAAGCTCCTCGACTCCATGTTGCTTGGCTGTTTCTTTATGTAAACACTCAAAAACACACCATCAACCAAGACTCTGCTCAAAACACATCCGAGTCTGCTTCCCAAATGCTACCCTATTCTCTATGTAGTGCACGACTTTTGACCAGAGCACACTTGCAATTTGGGACAGAACCCTTCCTCTTCATTTAAACCCTTGTCTCAATCTCAGCAGGGAATAAAGAGTTTGAATGCATTTTAACAGGGTGACGTAAGGTTCACTATGAAACTGTTAAAGACACTCGATACTCAAGGTAGCCGAACCCAGGCAGACAGAATACACGTCCTCTATTGAAGCTGTGATAACAAACGCAGGCAGGAGTGTAACCCTGTATGAAACTGATCTGAAAGTCGTCTGAAAGCTTGTGACAAAGTCTGTGTCCCAATTGGCACCCATTTAATGCACTACACTTGACCCAAAGTAGTGCACTATATATATATATATATATAGGGAATAGGGTGCCATTTGGTACAGTCAAGACGCCAAGTTTCCAAATATGACTCCGGATTTGAGAAAGGACAAATGAAGAAAGAGACAGAGTCCTCTTCAGACAGTCAGAAGAGCATCTAGTTATCGAATCAAATGAACGTTGAATTTGTCACGTGAACAGAATACAACAAGTAAAACATACAACGAAATACTTACAAGCTCTTCCTCAACTATGTAGAGTTCAATATCAAAAAGGTACAAATAGAAAATTCCAGAACAGGATCTTTAAAAAAAATAAGTATGGAATTCTATGATCGTACCAGCTGTGCATCTACACAGCTCAGATCTGGTCTATACAGGTCTATACAGCTCAGATCTGGTCTATAAAGCTCAGATCTGGCCTATACAGCTCTATACAGCTCAGATCTGGCCTATACAGCTCAGATCTGGCCTATACAGCTCAGATCTGGCCTATACAGCTCAGATCTGGCCTATACAGCTCAGATCTGGTCTATAAAGAAGATGCTGCAGAGTCTACTGATCCAAATCAGATCAGCTCGCCAGGCCGACTGTGAAACTTTGGCTCCCATCACACACCCACCTCTCCCCCACCACCAGGAACTAAATCCAATACAATACACCATAATGTCAAAGTGGAATTATGTTTTTGGAAATTCTTAAAAATTAAAAGCTGAAAGAGAGTCAATAAGTATTCAACCCATTTGTTATGGCGATGCCTAAACACGTCGTTTTAATTGTTGGACATAAGACTGTAAAAACACCAAGAAATCGTCTCCAATTGATTTAAGTTTGGAAATCTGTTCCAAAGTATTCCCACGTATAATAGAGAGATATACAGTGAGCTACAAATTATTGAGACAGTGACTAATTTTTGGTTGTTTTGGCTCTGTACTCTAGCAGGTTGATCAAAGTGCAGACTGTCAGCTTAAATTTGGGGGTATATTCATCCATATCGGGTGAACTGTTTAGAAATTACAGCACTTTTTGTACATAGACCCCCCCCCACCATTTTAGGGGATCAAAAGTATTGGGCCAAATCACTTATAGTTTATTAAAGTAGTCAAAAGTGTAGTATTTGGTCCCATATTCCTAGCACGCAATGACTACATAAAGCTTGTGGCTCTAAGAACTTGGACGCATTTGCTATTTGTTTTGATTAAGAGCCATTTGTCACTGTCCCAATACTTTGAGCTCAGTGTATGTGATCGTATACAAATGTAAGCAAGGTTTAAAATTATTATCTAAAGTCACAGAATAACAACTGGGCTTAATTTTGAGAAACATTGAACAAAATGTTGATAACTGGTTGACCAACTAAAATAACACACAGAATGTGTTCTATATTCAGACCTTTAACAAATAAAACACCATGTTAAATAATACAAGAATATCTGAAATGTTCCAGATGCAAAACCATTCCTGAGACGCAGAGCATAGAAAATAAAGTGTACAATTACCTATTAACTATTTTAAAATGTAATTCGATACATATCAGGGGTTAATTTGCTAATCTATGGTCATAATGTTGGCTCAGATGACATTCATTCAAACTACGCATCATTATTGATCACTGTTATATACTGTAAATAATTTAATGTACCAAATGAAGTTTAGTTCCAAAACATTAAAACACTTTGACGGTCATTTCTGAAGCTTCTATATTACAATAGTCTACACACCATAGAAATACAATAGATTTTATACAGCATACTACGATTCCCAGAGTGCATTTCAATTCCCAGAGTGCAATGCTCCGCCCAGGGCTGCTGGCTGGCTACTGCTAGCAAGTCATGCTGAGAAACAGGAAGTAGTCTAAATGTATTGTTGTCATTGATAAATTGAGCATATTTAACATTACTTTTGAGTTGTAATCATATTATAATGCTCACATGAATGTCATGCTGAATATATGTTCATGTCATTATCACAACAAAAAAATATTTGAATTTAGTTGCTATTAGAATAACGTTCCAATGCGAATGTAATGTGGAAAATAGTTTGTCGTTTTGGAACTAAACCTCCCTTCCACTGCACTGCTTTGTGACTTAGTTGTTTTGGTAGGCTGGTACTCATTTGCTTTGTAAACAAATTACTCCCACAGTTTTCTTCTGGAGCCAGTTGTCAATAAGCTGCGGGCGTGGAGGTATGATGTTTTCCTTAGAAGAAGCCATGCTGTCGGCGTTTTCTCTCCTCTCACTTGCTTATCAAATGTGGCTCGGGCTGTGTCATCTACATGCACAAGTAGCCTGACTAGCTTACTACCGCCCCCTAGAGAAGACAAGTAGCCTGGCTAGCTTACTACCGCCCCCTAGAGAAGACAAGTAGCCTGGCTAGCTTACTACCGCCCCCTAGAGAAGACAAGTAGCCTGGCTAGCTTACTACCGCCCCCTAGAGAAGACAAGTAGCCTGGCTAGCTTACTACCGCCCCCTAGAGAAGACAAGTAGCCTGGCTAGCTTACTACCGCCCCCTAGAGAAGACATGTAGCCTGGCTAGCTTACTATCGCCCCCTAGAGAAGACAAGTAGCCTGGCTAGCTTACTACTGCCCCCTCGAGAGTAGACAAGTAGCCTGGCTAGCTTACTACTGTCCCCTTGAGAAGACATGTAGCCTGGCTAGCTTACTACTGCCCCCTTGAGAAGACAAGTAGCCTGGCTAGCTTACTACCGCCCCCGAGAGAAGATTTATACAAATTACTAGACAGACTGGTTCCTATCAATCCGTATATGACATGACACATTTGACAGAAGTACCGTAAGTAACAAAAATTCTAGTACCGAACCGTTTATCATGTTCTATAATCGAAAATCTACCGAAGTTTCAGTGTACTCGTTGTAGAAAGCACGAGGTGCACTCTTGGACACCTGGTAGTGCTTCAGCAGTTATTCTCTTGTTCTGGCAGTAATTTCAGACCTTATTAGAGCTGTTTACAACTTGTCAGAAATGTCCAGTTGATCAACTTGCTCATGTCAGCTCTTGTTTTTAGCCCATAGATTCTGTTGTAATGTTAGACACTCAGATATCACATGAACATACATAAAACAAGCACCGGGCATAGGGAGCACCGGGGTATAGGGAGCACCGGGGTATAGGGAGCACCGGGGCATAGGGAGCACCGGGGCATAGGGAGCACCGGGGCATAGGGAGCACCGGGGCATAGGGAGCACCGGGGCATAGGGAGCACCAGGGCATAGGGAGCACCAGGGCAGAGGGAGTACGAAGGCATAGGGAGCACCGGGGCATAGGGAGCACCGGGGTATAGGGAGCACCGGGGCATAGGGAGCACCGGGGTAGAAGGAGCACCGGGGTATAGGGAGCACCGGGGTATAGGGAGCACCGGCATAAGGAGCACCGGGGTATAGGGAGCTCCGGGGTATAGGGAGCTCCGGGGTATAGGGAGCTCCGGGGTATAGGGAGCTCCGGGGCATAGGGAGCACCGGGGCATAGGGAGCACCGGGGCATAGGGAGCACCGGGGCAGAAGGAGCACCGGGGCAGAGGGAGCACCGGGGCATAGGGAGCACCGGGGCATAGTGAGCACCGGGGTATAGGGAGCACCGGGGTATAGGGAGCACCGGGGTATGGGGAGCACCGGCATAGGGAGCACCGGGGTATAGGGAGCACCGGGGTATAGGGAGAACCGGCATAGGGAGCACAGGCATAGGGAGCACCGGGGTATAGGGAATGGGTTGTCATTTGGGACGCATCCTTTGCGAATCAAGCTGTGTTTAAAGTGTTACTTTCTCAAGGGGAATCATTGTGTTTGAATTCAATGTACACAAACTCAGGAGGCCTGCTCCCTTTAAAACAGTGGTGTTCTGCCTTCAATGTACACAAACTCTCTCCCTCTCTCTAAATTGTTTAACTCTTATCACGGACTATCAGAGTAGCTAAAAACCCCTCTTCTCAGCTAGTCCTAGTATCTGAGCATTAAAACCCCTATTCTCAGCTAGTCCTAGTATCTGAGCATTAAACCCCCTCAGCTAGTCCTAGTATCTGAGCACTAAAAACCCCTCTTCTCAGCTAGTCCTAGTATCTGAGCATTAAAACCACTCTTCTCAGCTAGTCCTAGTATCTGAGCATTAAAACCAGAGGCCTGTTACCCTGACCTTGTGTCCTGCTAAATTCTAGGACGATGGTTGCTAAAACCACATTTCCATAACTACGACAGGCAGCAGATGACCCGTTGTCACCCTTCTTCTCCAGGCTTCCTTCAGCACAAAAGACACAGCGGCAAGCAGCCTGGGTTTAAATACATTCAGATTAAACAAACCTTCAGCACTCCCCTTAACAAGATATGCACTACGAGGATCCAAAATGGCTCCCTATTCCCTGTAGGGCTCTGGTCTACAGTAGTGCACTGAATATTTCTGGATGTTAAAGCCTTTGTGTAAACACGTGCAAATATTGAATGAGATTTAGATACTTGATATATAAAATGTTGTATTATGGCACCCTATTCCCTACAGTTTTATAGGAATAGGGTGCCATAGGGCTCTGGTCAAAAGTAGTGCACTATGTAGGGAATAGGGTGCCATAGGGCTCTGGTCAAAAGTAGTGCACTATGTAGGGAATAGGGTGCCATAGGGCTCTGGTCTAAAGTAATGCACTATGTAGGGAATAGGGTGCCATAGAGCTCTGGTCTAAAGTAGTGCACTATGTAGGGAATAGGGTGCCATAGGGCTCTGGTCTAAAGTAGTGCACTGTATAAGGAATAGTGTTCCATTTGGGACAAATCCCCCTCGACTTTGACCAGTAGCAGCTCTGCTATCCGATTTGCAATTCATTAAAATCGCTCTCTTTCCTCAGCTCCACAATACCACCACCACCACTTTGTCATGACAACGCAGCAGACGGCTGGATGGCTGTATTGCTACTGTCTCACATTGAAAATGGGGAGCAAATACAATAGACCTTTTTACATGTAGTTGTGGTGAAAAGTTGTCACCAGAAACACAGGATTATTACAGGTTAAAAAAGACCCAGCGTAGGTGTCACAACAAACCACCCTAGACTTGATTGGCTAATCCCACTCCCCAAATGTACTAGAACCCTATGACATCACATGACCCACAGGAAGTGGGCTTGCCTTGCATCATCAACAGACTAGTCAGTCCCTCATGCGCTAACTTTTACATGTAGCTACTACCACAAGTACTTTTATAGTATTGTGAAAAATGAGAACAGCAGCAACATAGCAAATCTGTTAGTTTGCTTAGTTGTGAAAGAGACGAGACCTCAGAAACATAGAATATCTCTCTGACGTGGTTTCTTCACACCTCCACCAGGAGGGAAAAGGATGTAAAGCCAAGGAGCCATTTGCCTCTGCTGATATCTCAGACACAGACAGACACTGCCTGCTACACTAACACGCTGTAAAACAGACAGACACACACACACAAATCCCCTGTAGCAAATGACAATGCGTTACCTTACCTTGCTGAGAGGTGTAACGAGACAGCTGCGTCCACCATTCTGTCCTAAGACAAACTGCTCAAAATTCAGAGAAGTCCCCACATCACTGGAGACATTTCACGCTCCAGAATCCACTCCTCTTTCGACTGTACGGATTGAAGACGGAGTGGGTATAGTGTGACTGACTGGCTGCTGCGTGCCGTGTGTGCTGCCTGCCAGGCTGATTTGAATTTGAGGAACTGAGGGATAGACGAGAGCAGGAGGGGGTGTGGCTGTTTGTGAAAACCCCTCCCTCCTCTTCCTCGTTCAGACCCCCCCCCCCCCCCCCCGAGGCTGAGAAGTGACTGCTGTGCCAGCCGGAATGTCTATTACCTTCTTCTAAATCCTCCTACCTCCCATCTCTCCCCCAGACCTCCCCTGTCTCCTTGTTAATTGCCTCAGAAGCTCCCTTGTGGGAAGCATCAAATTTACACTCCTAAATCTACCACACCCCTTCGTCCTTAACATATTCACTACACCCCCCCCCCTTTCAGATACAACCTAGCCCCACGATAGTCAGTCACAGAGCTCTTAGAATATTGAATTATGCACAAGTTGAAGGATATATGACTGATTAATCTATCTAATCAAACATGTCTCTCTCAGAATCATTACCGAACATAAACATCACATCTTTTGGCTCCAGAATGAAAGAGTGCGTGTGGGTAAAAAGATATCTCAGCTGGTCTGTGATTAAGAAGGACGTTTGTAATAACAGCATAAAATGAAACAGAGAATGTGTTCTCATCAAAAGACATGGAGGCAGAGAGAGAGAGAGAGAGAGACAGAGAGAGGCAGATACAGAGAGAGGCAGAGGCAGAGAGAGAGAGGCAGAGGGAGAGAGAGAGGGAGAGAGAGAGAGGCAGAGGGAGAGAGAGAGAGGCAGAGAGGCAGAGAGGCAGAGAGAGAGAGAGAGAGAGAGGCAGAGAGAGAGAGAGAGAGATGAGGCAGAGAGAGAGAGAGATATGGAGGCAGAGAGAGAGAGGCAGAGAGAGAGAGAGAGGCAGAGACATAGAGAGAGAGAGGCAGAGACAGAGAGAGAGAGAGGCATAGACAGAGAGAGAGAGAGAGAGGCATAGAGAGAGAGAGAGGCATAGACAGAGAGAGAGGCAGAGACAGAGAGAGAGGCAGAGACAGAGAGAGGCAGAGAGAGAGAGGCAGAGAGAGACAGAGACAGAGAGAGGCAGAGAGAGGCAGAGAGAAACTGGTTGAATCAACATTGTTTCAAAGGGATTTCAACCAGAAAATGTAAAGTGATGACATTGAATAAAACGTGGACAACTGATTGGATTTGAACAAAGTTATCTACTTAAGGGAATTACACTTTTTCCCCACCCAACTTTGAACCTAAATCCGATGACATGGTGACATTATTTGTTGACTTCACATTAGTTGACAACTCAACCAAATCTAGATGTTGAACTGACATTTATACCCAATGGGAGAGAGGTGTGTGTGTGTCTTCAAATTTGGTCCGTTCTGCTCCAAAATAAAACTGAGAGAATGAAAGACTGAAGCGTGATGTCATAGCACTGGTGATGTCATCAGGCTGCCACGACGACAGATGAGAGGGGATTCATTTTGAGATGAACTGCAGAGGGCACAGGGGTGGAGAGACGGCTATCCTATGTTACAGAAAACATCCCTTTCAACCTGCCAGCCAGCCAGTCAACCAGTCAGGCAGTCAGGCAGTCAGGCAGTCAGGCAAGGCTACATCACGTGTTTCTAGAAGCAGCGTTTGCATACATACCAACACTGAAACAAGCCCTGGGGTTATACTGGGGAACAGACTCCTTCCTGATAACCAAACAGCACAGCAGCTCTCCCTCCCTCCCTCGCGAAGAAAGCCTGTTCTCCCTTCCTCGCTCCCTCCCAAAGAAAGCCTGTTCTCCCTCTCTGTCTGACTGGCTGAAGGCAGTTCAGATTGTTTATCCCATATGGCACATTATTCCCTACATAGTACAAGACTTTGACCAGAGCCCATAGGACGTAGGGTATCATATAGGACGTAGGGTATCATATAGGCCGCAGACACACTTGGTTGAGGAGAACTGCTGTTTATGTCTAGACTCTGTGATTACTGTGCTGTGGTTAGGCTGAGCTGGTTTACTGTCAGAGAGATCTGCGTGTTAAGGTGCTGTGGTTAGGCTGAGCTGGTTTCCTGTCAGAGAGATCTGTGTGTTAAGGTGCTGTGGTCAGGATGAGCTGGTTTCCTGTCAGAGAGATCTGTGTGTTAAGGTGCTGTGGTCAGGATGAGCTGGTTTCCTGTCAGAGATCTGCGTGTTAAGGTGCTGTGGTTAGGCTGAGCTGGTTTCCTGTCAGAGAGATCTGTGTGTTAAGGTGCTGTGGTTAGGCTGAGCTGGTTTCCTGTCAGAGAGATCTGCGTGTTAAGGTGCTGTGGTTAGGCTGAGCTGGTTTCCTGTCAGAGAGATCTGTGTGTTAAGGTGCTGTGGTTAGGCTGAGCTGGTTTCCTGTCAGAGAGATCTGTGTGTTAAGGTGCTGTGGTCAGGATGAGCTGGTTTCCTGTCAGAGAGATCTGTGTGTTAAGGTGCTGTGGTTAGGCTGAGCTGGTTTCCTGTCAGAGAGATCTATGTGTGTTAAGGTGCTGTGGTTAGGCTGAGCTGGTTTCCTGTCAGAGAGATCTGCGTGTTAAGGTGCTGTGGTTAGGCTGAGCTGGTTTCCTGTCAGAGAGATCTGTGTGTTAAGGTGCTGTGGTTAGGCTGAGCTGGTTTCCTGTCAGAGAGATCTGCGTGTTAAGGTGCTGTGGTTAGGCTGAGCTGGTTTACTGTCAGAGAGATCTGTGTGTTAAGGTGCTGTGGTTAGGCTGAGCTGGTTTCCTGTCAGAGAGATCTGCGTGTTAAGGTGCTGTGGTTAGGCTGAGCTGGTTTCCTGTCAGAGAGATCTGTGTGTTAAGGTGCTGTGGTTAGGCTGAGCTGGTTTCCTGTCAGAGAGATCTGTGTGTTAAGGTGCTGTGGTTAGGCTGAGCTGGTTTACTGTCAGAGAGATCTGCGTGTTAAGGTGCTGTGGTTAGGCTGAGCTGGTTTCCTGTCAGAGAGATCTGCGTGTTAAGGTGCTGTGGTTAGGCTGAGCTGGTTTCCTGTCAGAGAGATCTGCGTGTTAAGGTGCTGTGGTTAGGCTGAGCTGGTTTCCTGTCAGAGAGATCTGTGTGTTAAGGTGCTGTGGTTAGGCTGAGCTGGTTTCCTGTCAGAGAGATCTGCGTGTTAAGGTGCTGTGGTTAGGCTGAGCTGGTTTCCTGTCAGAGAGATCTGCGTGTTAAGGTGCTGTGGTCAGGCTGAGCTGGTTTCCTGTCAGAGAGATCTGTGTGTTAAGGTGCTGTGGTTAGGCTGAGCTGGTTTCCTGTCAGAGAGATCTGTGTGTTAAGGTGCTGTGGTCAGGATGAGCTGGTTTCCTGTCAGAGAGACCTGCGTGTTAAGGTGCTGTGGTTAGGCTGAGCTGGTTTCCTGTCAGAGAGATCTGTGTGTTAAGGTGCTGTGGTCAGGATGAGCTGGTTTCCTGTCAGAGAGACCTGCGTGTTAAGGTGCTGTGGTTAGGCTGAGCTGGTTTCCTGTCAGAGAGATCTGTGTGTTAAGGTGCTGTGGTCAGGATGAGCTGGTTTCCTGTCAGAGAGATCTGTGTGTTAAAGGTGCTGACCCCAACCTTAAACTCAACCGCTACATTTTGATTGTGTCCCTCATGTGTCCCTCCCCATGGGCCCTAGTCTCCTCTCCCCATGGGCCCTAGTCTCCTCTCCCCTCCCCATGGGCCCTAGTCTCCTCTCCCCTCCCCATGGGCCCTAGTCTCCTCTCCCCTCCCCATGGGCCCTAGTCTCCTCTCCCCTCCCCATGGGCCCTAGTCTCCTCTCCCCTCCCCATGGGCCCTAGTCTCCTCTCCCCTCCCCAGGGGCCCTAGTCTCCTCTCCCCTCCCCAGGGGCCCTAGTCTCCTCTCCCCTCCCCAGGGGCCCTAGTCTCCTCTCCCCTCCCCAGGGGCCCTAGTCTCCTCTCCCCTCCCCATGGGCCCTGGTCTCCTCTCCCCTCCCCATGGGCCCTGGTCTCCTCTCCCCTCCCCATGGGCCCTAGTCTCCTCTCCCCATCCCATGGGCCCTAGTCTCCTCTCCCCATCCCATGGGCCCTAGTCTCCTCTCCCCATCCCATGGGCCCTAGTCTCCTCTCCCCATCCCATGGGCCCTAGTCTCCTCTCCCCATCCCATGGGCCCTGGTCTCCTCTCCCCTCCCTATGGGCCCTGGTCTCCTCTCCCCTCCCTATGGGCCCTGGTCTCCTCTCCCCTCCCTATGGGCCCTGGTCTCCTCTCCCCTCCCTATGGGCCCTGGTCTCCTCTCCCCTCCCTATGGGCCCTAGTCTCCTCTCCCCTCCCCAGGGGCCCTGGTCTCCTCTCCCCTCCCTATGGGCCCTGGTCTCCTCTCCCCTCCCTAGGGGCCCTGGTCTCCTCTCCCCATCCCATGGGCCCTAGTCTCCTCTCCCCATCCCATGGGCCCTAGTCTCCTCTCCCCTCCCCATGGGCCCTAGGCTCCTCTCCCCTCCCCAGGGGCCCTGGTCTCCTCTCCCCTCCCTATGGGCCCTGGTCTCCTCTCCCCTCCCTAGAGGCCCTGGTCTCCTCTCTCCTCCCTAGAGGCCCTGGTCTCCTCTCCCCTCCCTAGGGGCCCTGGTCTCCTCTCCTCTCCCTAGGGGCCCTGGTCTCCTCTCCCCTCCCTATGGGCCCTGGTCTCCTCTCCCCTCCCTATGGGCCCTGGTCTCCTCTCCCCTCCCTATGGGCCCTGGTCTCCTCTCCCCTCCCTATGGGCCCTGGTCTCCTCTCCCCTCCCTAGGGGCCCTGGTCTCCTCTCCCCTCCCTAGGGGCCCTGGTCTCCTCTCCTCTCCCTAGGGGCCCTGGTCTCCTCTCCTCTCCCTAGGGGCCCTGGTCTCCTCTCCCCTCCCTATGGGCCCTGGTCAAAAGTAGTGAATAGGGTGTCGTTTGAATAACACAGACAGGAACGTGTTGCTGGCCCAGACAGGAACGTGTTGCTGGCAGGCTGTTTAAAATGACTACAGTGAGAGAAGCAGACACTACAGATAGTAAATTGGTAGAAAGGAAACTGATTAGTCTGTCCATCCAGCTGCTTCAGCACAGGTAGATGACATCACTAAATCAATTCAGGAGGTCTTGGGACAGGAGCCACAAACAAAGTAGAGTTTAGGCCTCGTTCTTCCCTTGTGAATTAAACCCTGACATGTTCCAAATGGCATCCTATTCCCTATACAGTGCACTACTATTGCCCAGAGCCCTATAGGTACTGGTCAAAAAGTAGTGCACTATATAGGGAATAGGGCACCATTTAGTTTCAAACCCTGACGGCTCATTTCAGAGCTACTGGCAAACAACTGCATGACAAAGGGATGATAAGGCTGCTTATATTTACATTATCTAACAGTAACAAAACTGTAGCCTGTACATGGGACAGGAATGTGATAAAAAAAAACATTTACGGCCCAAATGGCACGCTATATAGGGCACTACTTTTGTCAGGAGTAGTAGTAGTAGTGTACAGGAAGTAGAATACAACATGGCTATATACAGGAAGTAGAATATAACATGGATTTATACAGGAAGTAGAATACAACATGGATTTATACAGGAAGTAGAATATAACATGGCTATATACAAGAAGTAGAATACAACATGGCTATATACAGGACGTAGAATATAACATGGCTATATACAGGAAGTAGAATACAACATGGCTATATACAGGAAGTAGAATACAACATGGCTATATACAGGAAGTAGAATACAACATGGCTATATACAGGAAGTAGAATACAACATGGCTATATACAGGAAGCAGAATAGAACATGGATTTATACAGGAAGCAGAATACAACATGGCTATATAGAGGAAGTAGAATACAACATGGATTTATACAGTTGA
>NC_074688.1:37222877-37345377 GCF_029448725.1 Salvelinus fontinalis
GTCAGCTGGTCCTTTTGTGGCAGGGCTGAAATGCAGTGGAAATGTATTTTGGGGATTAAGTTCATTTGCATGGCAAAGAGGGACTTTGCAATTCATCTGATCACTCTTCATAACATTCTGGAGTATATGCAAATTGCCATCATACAAACTGAGGCAGCAAACTTTGTGAAAATGAATATTTGTGTCATTGTCAAAACTTTTGGCCACGACTGTAATGTAATAGGGGCGGCAGCGTAGCCTAGTGTGTTGGACTAGTAACCGAAAGGTTGCAAGATCAAATCCCCAAGCTGACAAGGTAAAAATCTGTCGTTCTGCCCCTGAACAAGGCAGTTAACCCACTGTTCCTAGGCCATCATTGTAAATAAAAATTTGTTCTTAACTGACTTGCCTAGTTAAATTAAGAAGTTTACTGTTGTTTATTTCCCTTTAGTTTATTATCCATTTTACTTGCTTTGGCAATGTGTGACGTAGAAGTCCGTCACTGGCCGCGGGCAGCAATTGGTTCTTCAACGCACACACGCATTCATCACTCCTCCCTGTGCCATTATAAGATAAGTTAACAATGTGGGTCGACACACAAATTAACTTCTGTCTTAGTGCATACATTTCACACTTATATCAATGTTCATATTTGAGATATACAATATAAATTATACTTATCAATGTTGTGGATGAGCGCATTGTTTGTTGGTTCTGTTCCTCTCTCTCTCCATCTCTGTAGCTTCCGGGTATGCTGGAAAAGGACCCGAGCTAAGGGAATTGGGCTGGCTTTATAGTGCCTGTCCCAAATGGCTCATTAATGCATATGGGCATATTGAAAGATATTGTCAGTAGTGATGTAATGTTGTAAATGTTATGTTGTGATATTGTTTAAAACCGTGTTGCAATGTATTTCCTTTAGTATGTTTAGTTAATGGAAAATGTAGGTTTGTATTGTTAATTGATTAATTAATTAGGGTTAATTGTTCTGAGGGGAGGGGCTAGCCTTACAAAAGGAGCCTCTCTTTCAGTTCATGGAGAAGCATTTTGAGAGGCATTGTGAGAGGCATTTTAGAGGCATTTTAGAGGCATTTTAGAGGCATTTTGGATCGAGCTGTGGATGGGGCAGCATTGTTTTTAAGCTGTCCCATAAGGTAGACGTTGATGGCAGTACTGTTGTTTTTTGTTCCGGAATCACTTGTAAATAAACACCTTTGCACAGAAGAACTTTTGCGGCTCCGCCATCTTTTTATTTTGATAGAGGTTAGGTTATCCAGTTTAGCCTTCTGGCCTACTCTACGTGACATATGGTGGCAGTGGTGGGATGGCGCACCGCAAATCAGTGAATTCCAACAAGAGAGGTAAAGGAATGCGTACAGGATTGCGTTCTCAGCAGCAGCATCAACTGGCAGAAAAGGTACCTGAAGTTGAACCGGGGTGGAATACCATGGAATCATCTGGTGAAGAAGAGGTCAAGTATGAGAAACTAGGAGCCCGACCAAGGGGCCAAAGACAACCAGAACTGAATGAGCTACCGGTTGAACCAGCAGATGCAGCCATAAAAGACCAGCTGGCTGAAGGAGCAGTTGGGGGACCAGAACCACACCCAACCATGGTAACCCTTTTTCAGCAACTTTTCACCTGCCTTGAGAGGAGGGACGAAGACCTCAAGCAGGAGTTACGTGGCCTACGCCAATCTATCCTCACAGCTCCACACCAAGCGGAACTCGTCAGTGAGAGCCCAAGATTGGGTCTTCCAACACCAGGACGACAAAGGCTCGACGCAGCAGGGACTTCAACTCCACTGCAGGCTCCCCAAGCAGTAATGAGGCCAGCACCAGGAGACCAGTCCAGCAGTGTTAATGTCCATCTTCCAGCATTCCTGAGGAAGGAGCCAAAGATGCCCTCATACCAGCAGGGGGAGGACATTGAAAACTACCTGCTGAGGTTTGAGCGCATGGCTAAGACGTGGCAGTGGCCTGAGGTAGAGTGGGCCTGCAGGCTTGTCCCATTGCTCACGGGCAAGGCCTTAGAGGCTTACACAGCAATGGATGAGGGGCTGTCCAACGTCTACAAGGGCTTGAAGGAAGCGCTGCTGGTGAAGTACGATATCTCACCGGAGACCTACCGTCAACGCTTCAGAGCTGCATCGACGCCATCGGGTGAGTCGCCGACAGAGACGTACCACCGCCTCAAGGGTCTCTACCGACGATGGGTTCGACCGGAAGAGAAGACACAGGACGAAATCGGTGAGGTCATCATCCTCGAGCAACTTCTACAAGTTCTCCCACACGACATTCGAACCTGGGTCAGAGAGCACGAGCCCAAGGACGGGCTTATGGCGGCCAAGCTTGCACTGCAGTATCTTAATGCACGTAAAGGGGGCCCACCACGACCTGCAGCACCCGCTCCAAGGAGTCTCAGAGACACACGGGACATCAGAGACGCCAGAGATGGTGGAGGTAACTCTGGGGGTTATGTGTCTGTGAGGAGGGAGGTAAGGGATCATGCAGTTTGCTCTGATGGAAGGGGTCTGACCTGTTTTTACTGCCGGCAGCAGGGGCACAAAGCTTCAATGTGTCCCCTACGTAAATCCAAGCTCTCAGGTTACTGTTATGTACCCAGAGAGGGGGATGGTGTTCAGAATAGACAGACTCGGGAAGGGTCAGGCTTGGTACCGGTAAAAGTAAATGGTAAAAGTCTTACTGCAATGATTGACACCGGCAGTTCCCTGTCATTGATCAGAAAAGGTAATGTACCTGTTAATGATATTGATTACGGTCATCAGACACTGATCCAATGTGTTCATGGTGACCAGTCACAGCAGCCCACAGCTGAGCTCACAGTTGAGATTCAGGGTCAGAAATATCTCCTCAAAGTTGGGGTAATGGAGAAGCTACCTTTTGAGATGATTTTGGGGAGGGATGTGCCTGTACTCTTTGATCTGTTGAGAAGTGTGGGGGGTCAGCTATATGAGCAGTCAGTTTGCCAGTCTGATGTTCAGGTGTCATGTTCAGTTGTCACTCGTGCCCAGGCCAAAGCTGGTTTACAACCTCTGCCTGACTTGTGTGATAGTCTGTGCGAGGGGGGAACCAAAGGGCCCAGAAAGTCACGCCGCCAGCGGCGTCTTGAGAAGTATGTGGGAACCCCTGTACCTGTTGCTGATGTGTCTGGGTTAGAGGTGCAATGGGATGTTCCGCAAAATTTTGCTACACTGCAGAAGTCTGATGCGACCTTGAAATGTTTGTTTGACAAGGCCTTAGCTGGGGACAGTCAATCTTCATGTGGGGGGATTTACACGGTAGACAACCACATACTCTACCTTGGGTCAGAGGAAGATAGCAGGAAGTTGGTGGTGCCATCTACCTGTAGACCACTTGTTCTCAACCTTGCACATACAGTTCCATGGGCAGGTCATCTAGGGCAACATAAGACCTATCTTAGGCTAGGCTCCCGTTTCTTTTGGCCCTCCATGTATACTGATGTACAAACATACTGCAAATCATGCCCCACGTGCCAGAAAACCAGTGCTGTCCGTAGGTCTGACCGGGCTCCTCTATGTTCACTGCCAGTTATCTCTACCCCATTCAAGAGAATTGCAATGGACATTGTTGGACCCTTGGAGAAGAGTAGCGCAGGTTACAAGTATATATTGGTGATTTGTGACTATGCCACCCGGTTCCCAGAAGCCTTCCCACTCCGTTCCATAACCACTCCAAAAATAATCAGTGCTCTTGTTCAGCTCTTCTCTCGTGTAGGAATCCCAGATGAAATCCTAACGGACCAAGGGACAAACTTCACCTCGCGACTGATGGTTCAACTCCACCAACAGCTGGGCATTAAAGGCTTGAGGACCACTCCCTACCACCCCCAAACGGATGGGCTCGTAGAGAGATTCAATCAAACGCTCAAGAACATGCTGAGGAAGTTTGTGGCTGACACTGGTAAAGACTGGGATAAGTGGTTACCCTTTCTGCTTTTTGCTTACAGGGAGGTGCCTCAGGCATCGACAGGTTTCTCGCCATTCGAACTCCTCTATGGATGGCCAGTGCAAGGACCACTGGACCTGCTGAAGAAGTGCTGGGAAGGTTCCCCAGTAGCTACCTCAGGACAGGGGATTGTCCAGTATGTCCTCCAGATGCGAGACAGGTTGGAGCGGTACCGAGAGGAAGCTAGGGCAAACCTTCAGCAAGCCCAGAAGGCCCAGAAGAGAGGGTATGATCAGCACGCTCGCCATAGAGAGTTTGAGCCAGGACAGAAAGTCCTGCTCCTCCTTCCCTCGTCTACCAGCAAGCTCCTTGCGCAGTGGCAAGGACCGTACCTAATCGGGAGGAAGATGGGCCCGGTGACCTACGAGGTACTGCACCCGGACAAGGGTAAGAAGAAGCAAACCTACCATGTGAACCTTCTCAAGGCCTGGGAGGAGAAAGAGGAACTCTCCAAGGGAAAGTCCTTTCTTGTCCGCAGAGTAGAAGAAGAGGATGAGTCGGATGGGGTCACAGAGGCATGGAAAGAACGAGCAGAAGTCATACTGGCTCACCTGGAGGAAGACAAGCAAGATGAGCTGAATCAGCTGTTTGGCAACTATCCAGCCCTCTTCAGTCAGAGACCAGGAAGAACCAAAGTCCTAGAACACGTCATTCGTTTGAAACCTGGCCAGAACCCAGTCCGCCAGCATCCTTACCGTGTGCCTGAGAGGCTGGTGGTAGCCCTCAAGGAAGAGGTCCACACCATGATAGAAATGGATGTTGTCGAGCCATCTTCAAGTGAATGGAGCAGCCCTATTGTCATTGTCCCAAAGAAGGATGGCTCTTTGCGTGTCTGCATGGACTTCCGTAAGGTGAATGCCATCTCCCAGTTTGATGCCTATCCCATGCCCCGCATTGACGAGTTACTGGAGAGAATAGGTAGAGCTCATTACATCACCACATTGGATCTCTGCAAAGGGTACTGGCAGGTGCCCCTGGATGAACAATCCAAGGCCTACACTGCATTCCGGACGCCGATGGGCCTGTTCCAGTTCAAGGTCATGCCGTTTGGCCTCCATGGGGCCCCTGCGACTTTCCAGAGGCTGATGGACAAGGTCTCCAGGACTGTGACGATTACTGTGCTGCTTACTTGGACGACGTGGTGATCTACAGCCACTCATGGGAGGAGCACATACAGCATCTTAGCAGAGTCCTGGGGAAGATCCATGATGCAGGCCTCACGCTTAACCTCCTGAAGTGTGAGTGGGCGAAACAGGAGACAAAGTACCTGGGTTACCAGCTGGGTAAAGGTGAAGTTCGGCCTCAGGTGGACAAAGTGGAGTCCATCAGGAACAGCCCTCAACCCAGAACCAAGACACAGGTGAAGTCCTTCCTAGGTCTGGCAGGGTGGTACCGGAGATTCATTCCGCAGTTTTCGACCATTGCTGTCCCTCTGACCAACCTCACTTCAAAGGTGGCCAGCAACCCTGTGAAGTGGACTGAGGAGTGTGAGGAAGCCTTCATGATACTGAAAAACCGACTGTGCTCATTTCCTGTTCTCCAGACCCCTGATTTTCAGAAGCGGTTTCTCGTGCAGGTGGATGCTTCGGCTGTGGGAATTGGAGCTGTACTGGCCCAAGGGGAGCCAGGAGAAGAGCTTCCTGTGCTGTACCTGAGTCGGAAGCTGTTGCCCAGGGAAACCAGGTATTCTACAATCGAGAAGGAGTGCCTGGCTATAAAGTGGGCCCTAGATAGCCTCCGTTACTACCTTCTTGGGAGGGAATTTGACCTACACACGGACCACAGAGCACTGACCTGGATCCAGACCATGAAGGACCGGAATTCTCGTGTGACCAGGTGGTATCTGGAGCTCCAGCCCTTCAGGTTCTGTGTCCGTCACAAGGCAGGAAAGGAAAACGTCACGGCGGACTACCTATCAAGGCTCCCGAACCTGGTCGCTTCAGGAGAGGAGGAAGGTAATGTGACGTAGAAGTCCGTCACTGGCCGCGGGCAGCAATTGGTTCTTCAACGCACACACGCATTTATCACTCCTCCCTGTGCCATTATAAGATAAGTTAACAATGTGGGTCGACACACAAATTAACTTCTGTCTTAGTGCATACATTTCACACTTATATCAATGTTCATATTTGAGATATACAATATAAATTATACTTATCAATGTTGTGGATGAGCGCATTGTTTGTTTGTTCTGTTCCTCTCTCTCTCCATCTCTGTAGCTTCCGGGTATGCTGGAAAAGGACCCGAGCTAAGGGAATTGGGCTGGCTTTATAGTGCCTGTCCCAAATGGCTCATTAATGCATATGGGCATATTGAAAGATATTGTCAGTAGTGATGTAATGTTGTAAATGTTATGTTGTGATATTGTTTAAAACCGTGTTGCAATGTATTTCCTTTAGTATGTTTAGTTAATGGAAAATGTAGGTTTGTATTGTTAATTGATTAATTAATTAGGGTTAATTGTTCTGAGGGGAGGGGCTAGCCTTACAAAAGGAGCCTCTCTTTCAGTTCAGGAGAGAGGCATTTTGGGAGGCATTTTGGGAGGCATTTTGAGAGGCATTTTGAGAGGCATTTTGAGAGGCATTTTGAGAGGCATTTTGAGAGGCATTTTGAGAGGCATTTTGAGAGGCATTTTGGATCGAGCTGTGGATGGGGCAGCATTGTTTTTAAGCTGTCCCATCAGGTAGACGTTGATAGCAGTACTGTTGTTTTTTTTGTTCCGGAATCACTTGTAAATAAACACCTTTGCACAGAAGAACTTTTGCGGCTCCGCCATCTTTTTATTTTGATAGAGGTTAGGTTATCCAGTTTAGCCTTCTGGCCTACTCTACGTGACACAATGTTAACATATGTTTCCCATGCCAATAAAGCCCTTTGAATTGAGAGAGAGAGAGGGCAGAGAGATAGAGAGGGCAGAGAGCGAGAGAGCGGGGGCAGAGAGAGCGAGAGAGAGAGCGAGGGGGCAGAGAGATCGAGAGCGGGGGCAGAGAGAGCGAGAGAGAGAGCGAGGGGGCAGAGAGATCGAGAGCGGGGGCAGAGAGAGCGAGAGAGAGAGCGAGGGGGCAGAGAGATCGAGAGCGGGGGCAGAGAGAGCGAGAGAGAGAGCGAGGGGGCAGAGAGATCGAGAGCGGGGGCAGAGAGAGCGAGAGAGAGAGCGAGGGGGCAGAGAGATCGAGAGCGGGGGCAGAGAGAGCGAGAGATCGAGAGCGGGGGCAGAGAGAGCGAGAGAGCGAGAGCGGGGGCAGAGAGAGCGAGAGCGCGGGGGCAGAGAGAGCGAGAGCGCGGGGGCAGAGAAAGCCGGGGCGCGCGCGAGGGGGCAGAGAAAGCGGGGGCGCGCGCGAGGGGGCAGAGAAAGCGGGGGCGCGCGCGAGGGGGCAGAGAAAGCGGGGGGGCGCGCGAGGGGGCAGAGAGAGCGGGGGCGCGCGCGAGGGGGCAGAGAGAGCGGGGGCGCGCGAGGGGGCAGAGAGAGCGGGGGCGCGCGAGGGGGCAGAGAGAGCGGGGGCGCGCGAGGGGGCAGAGAGAGCGGGGGCGCGCGAGGGGGCAGAGAGAGCGGGGGCGCGCGAGGGGGCAGAGAGAGCGGGGGCGCGCGAGGGGGCAGAGAGAGCGGGGGCGCGCGAGGGGGCAGAGAGAGCGAGGGCGCGCGAGGGGGCAGAGAGAGCGAGGGCGCGCGAGGGGGCAGAGAGAGCGAGGGCGCGCGAGGGGGCAGAGAGAGCGAGGGCGCGCGAGGGGGCAGAGAGAGCGAGGGCGCGCGAGGGGGCAGAGAGAGCGAGGGCGCGCGAGGGGGCAGAGAGAGCGAGGGCGCGCGAGGGGGCAGAGAGAGCGAGGGCGCGCGAGGGGGCAGAGAGAGCGAGGGCGCGCGAGGGGGCAGAGAGAGCGAGGGCGCGCGAGGGGGCAGAGAGAGCGAGGGCGCGCGAGGGGGCAGAGCGAGCGCGCGAGGGGGCAGAGAGAGAAAGCGAGGGGGCAGAGAGAGAAAGCGAGGGGGCAGAGAGAGAGAGAGACAGAGAGACAGAGAGAGCAGAGAGAGAGAGGGAGAATGTGTGTCATTACAACACTCATCCACGACAGGCAGCATTAATCAGGCATATCACCAGGCATATATTCAACTGTGTACCCTAATCTTCCTCTAAAAATAATATACACCACTTAGCAGACACTTGTATCCAAAGCGGCCTACAGTGCAGTGAGTTCCTTTATTTGTTTTGTGTGTGTATCCCTGCAGGAATTGAACACACAACCTTGGCATTGCTAGCTACCAACTGAGCCGTCTAAAGTGGTACCTGAGTGGAATAACTAAGAACACATCTACTGCTGCAGGCATCTACTGAGGCTGAGGGCCACATGACATCTTATGTATTCCCTATGCACTCTGGTCAAAAGTAGTGCACTAAATAGGGACTAGGGTGTCACATCTCGATTGGCTACGGATGAAGTTGTTTACTGATAAACGGTTTCTAACGTGATAACAGTGTGTCCTCATCGTCCTCGACACACACACACACACACACACACACACACACACACAGTAAAACCTCCAGAGGAACAGTCTGTACAGCACAGAGGATGTTTAGAGAGAGAAACAGCCCTCCAGTGTTACACAAGAGCAAGAGATGAAAGCCTCAGTAACCCAGGGCTCAGAGGGTTTACTGATCATTACAACAGGGCTCAGTGGGTTTACTGATCATTACAACAGGGCTCATTGGGTTTACTGATCATTACAACAGGACTCAGTGGGTTTACTGATCATTACAACAGGGCTCAGTGGGTTTACTGATCATTACAACAGGGCCCATTGGGTTTACTGATCATTACAACAGGGCCCAGAGGGTTTACTGATCATTACAACAGGGCTCAGTGGGTTTACAACAGTGCTCAGTGGGTTTACTGATCATTACAACAGGGCCCAGTGGGTTTACTGATCATTACAACAGGGCTCAGTGGGTTTACTGATCATTACAACAGGGCCCAGTGGGTTTACTGATCATTACAACAGGGCCCAGTGGGTTTACTGATCATTACAAACAGTTAAACATAATCCTCCCCCGACCTGCCACGCCGGTCCGTTCCCCCTAACCTGCCACGCCGGTCCGTTCCCCCTAACCTGCCACGCCGGTCCGTTCCCCCTAACCTGCCACGCCGGTCCGTTCCCCCTAACCTGCCACGCCGGTCCGTTCCCCCTAACCTGCCACGCCGGTCCGTTCCCCCTAACCTGCCACGCCGGTCCGTTCCCCCTAACCTGCCACGCCGGTCCGTTCCCCCTAACCTGCCACGCCGGTCCGTTCCCCCTAACCTGCCACGCCGGTCCGTTCCCCCTAACCTGCCACGCCGGTCCGTTCCCCCTAACCTGCCACGTCCGTCCCCCCTAACCTGCCACGTCCGTCCCCCCTAACCTGCCACGTCCGTCCCCCCTAACCTGCCACGTCCGTCCCCCCTAACCTGCCACGTCCGTTCCCCCTAACCTGCCACGTCCGTTCCCCCTAACCTGCCACGTCCGTTCTCCCAACCTGCCACGTCCGTTCTCCCAACCTGCCACGTCCGTTCTCCTAACCTGCTACGTCCGTTCTCCTAACCTGCTACGTCGGTTCTCCTAACCTGTTACGTCGGTTCTCCTAACCTGCTACGTCAGTTCTCCTAACCTGCTATGCAAACAAATCATCTGTGGTGACAAATCACCAGTATCACCACACCCACTACAACATTAGAATGCCACTGATTGGTTTAGATGGTTTATACAGCATCCCCGATTGGTTGAGACTGTTCCTATAGCCAGCCTCTGTCTGTAAACCAATATGAAAGAATGAATGCTTGTTTCCATATTGACACGGATGATCATGGAAGCCACTCGTGAAACAGAGGTGAAATCTACAAGCTTTTTTTCCTGCAACACAAACAAGACCAACAACATGGTGATTTATAGTTACCGTATTGCAAGCTTTCGTTCATGGAAATCTAATGTCCCAAAATAGAAATGATATGAAGGTGACTCAATCCTAAACGTTTCCTCCTCCTACACAGAGCCCATGTCTTACTACACATGACGAATTCAACATCAGACAAAACCTTCAGGAGAACTGATTAGTCACGTTGTGTGAAAATGAGGAACACTCGAACCTCCTACACCCACAATTAGGGTCGCAAAGCTTCTGGTAGATCTTCACTCATCTTTATAATAAGTAGAAAATCTAGAAATCTACACTTGATTTCTTTGATAGATATATATAAATATAATTATTTTATTATATCTGTGTTTATACTGTCTTTGGGTTTCTAGTAGATAGACCATATGGTTCAAAGCCAACAAATACATACTGACATTGTAAAATACATATTTAAAAGGTGTAAAAACACATATTTAAAAGGTGTAAAAACACATATTTAAAAGGTGTAAAAACACATATTTAAAAGGTGTAAAAACACATATTTAAAAGGTGTAAAAACACATATTTAAAAGGTGTAAAAACACATATTTAAAAGGGTATTTCATGCTGAAACCCTTGTATTAAAACACCAATGGTATTCACTAAGTCGATGGTTGATATTTAGGATAATGTTTTACAGCTTCTATTTTTGGATTTGAACGTATTAGACATGTGATAAGGCCTCACAGAAGACCAGAGATAATGACAGGCCCCTGTGATAATCTGAAGTACCCAAAAGAGCCACGAGATGTATTGTGATAGAATATATTAAATCCTTTAACAATATCAACCCTACGCAACCAGTAACCAGTCCAACTATAACAGCCCCTCAGCAGAACCTACCCAGTCCAACTATAACAGCACCTCAGCAGAACCTACCCAGTCTAACTATAACAGAACCTACCCAGTCTAACTATAACAGAACCTACACAGTCCAACTATAACAGCCCCTCAGCAGAACCTACCCAGTCCAACTATAACAGAACCTACCCAGTCCAACTATAACAGTCCCTCAGCAGAACCCTCTCTGTTGTTTAGACCACTTACTATCCATTATTCAAGCTAACCACTAGGCCGCTAGCAGCACTAAGGCAGTACAAGCCGAGCCACGTGACGCCGACGATCCTCCCCAGCTCCTGTGCTCTTTAATCTACTCTCTCTGTCAGTTCCTCCTCAACCCTTCCCCAACCCTATACAGACCCAGATCCATCCAATCCCAGCCCCACAGCCATCAGGGAGAGCTCTCTGTCAGTTCCTACTCAACTCCAACCCTATGGCTGTTAGGGAGAATAGTACCACTGGATCCCAGTCAGAGTCTAGATCAAACAGCACCCTATTCACTATGTAGTACACTACTCTTGACCAGGTCCCATAGGACTCTATATGTACTATAAAGGGAATAGGGTGCCATTTGAGACCCACTCTACTGTTACAGTCCCCTCCGCCCCAGTGTTACAGGCCCCGCCGCCCCAGTGTTACAGGCCCCTCCGCCCCAGTGTTACAGGCCCCTCCGCCCCAGTGTTACAGGCCCCTCCGCCCCAGTGTTACAGGCCCCTCCGCCCCAGTGTTACAGGCCCCTCCGCCCCAGTGTTACAGGCCCCTCCGCCCCAGTGTTACAGGCCCCTCCGCCCCAGTGTTACAGGCCCCTCCGCCCCAGTGTTACAGGCCCCTCCGCCCCAGTGTTACAGGCCCCTCCGCCCCAGTGTTACAGGCCCCTCCGCCCCAGTGTTACAGGCCCCTCCGCCCCAGTGTTACAGGCCCCTCCGCCCCACTCGACTATGGTGTAACACAGTGGTGTAGACCTACTGACTGGTGTAATTGGAGCAGCATCTTTGAAGAGATCTCTCTGCTTGGGATAGCAAACACAAAGGAGGCTTTGAACTGGGAGTTCAAGTCAACACTAGAAAACAGCTATGTATAGAGATTGATGTGTTGGAGACTCACAGGTTGGATACTCACTTATTAGAGACTGACAGGTTGGAGACTGGCAGGTTGGAGACTGGCAGGTTGGAGACTCACTTATTAGAGACTGACAGGTTGGAGACTGACAGGTTGGAGACTGGCAGGTTGGAGACTCACTTATTAGAGACTGGCAGGTTGGAGACTGGCAGGTTGGAGACTGGCAGGTTGGAGACTGACAGGTTGGAGACTGGCAGGTTGGAGAGTCACTTATTAGAGACTGGCAGGTTGGAGACTGGCAGGTTGGAGACTCACTTATTAGAGACTGGCAGGTTGGAGACTGGCAGGTTGGAGACTCGCAGGTTGGATTTGGAAAGAACAACTGAATTTACTTCAAATGGTCTATTTGATTGTATTTTACTGTTACATTTTTAACTGGGCTTTTATTTGATTTGATTTACATTTAAAAATATATTTAAAAAAATTGCTTAAACACAATGCATGGTAATTCCTTATCTCATGCCCACGACGTCATCACCACTTCTAACGTTACAGCAACACAAGCCAACCATTCCTCACATCATACGCTCTATGAGCATGGAAGTCCCAGTGTGTGATTGTGTGTTTGTAACAGTTAGTAAACTGGGTCACGTTCCCCGGCCAAGCATCTGAGCGGAATCATCGCCACACAAACATAAATGGGAGCATTTAAATACTCTCAACGATATACGTTGACTTGTCAGCAGGAATTCCACATATGTTTGTGACCTCCGCTTTATATACAGTACGGGTTAGATGGGAATTGGTTAAGTTATACATCATGTCAAAGTGTTTGTAGGTCTATCTAGCGTCTCAGAGTAGGAGTCTGATCTAGGATCAGGTCCTCCCTCTCCATGTATTCTTATTCATTGTGTTGGAAAAAAACAAAACTGATCCCAAAGCAGCACCCTTACTCTGAACTTAATAGGCTACATGAATGAAGCTTTACCCTCCTGCCTTTGAATTCTCCCGCCCCTCTAGACCAGCCCCGCCCCTCTAGCACCGTCCTTTATCTAGCCCCTCCCCCATCTAGACGCACCCCTCTATCCCCCCCATCCCCCTCTAGACCCGCCCCTCTAGACCAGCCCCGCCCCTCTAGCCCCTCCCCCATCTAGACCCGCCCCTCATCTAGCCCCTCCCCCCATCTGGCCCCTCCCCCTCTAGCCCGACCCCCCATCTAGACCCGCCCCTCTGGCCCCTCCCCCTCTAGCCCGACCCCCCATCTAGACCCGCCCCTCTGGCCCCTCCCCCTCTAGCCCGACCCCCCATCTAGACCCGCCCCTCTGGCCCCTCCCCCTCTAGCCCGACCCCCCCATCTAGACCCGCCCCTCTGGCCCCTCCCCCTCTAGCCCGACCCCCCATCTAGACCCGCCCCTCTGGCCCCTCCCCCTCTAGCCCGACCCCCCATCTAGACCCGCCCCTCTGGCCCCTCCCCCTCTAGCCCGACCCCCCATCTAGACCCGCCCCTCTGGCCCCTCCCCCTCTAGCCCCTCCCCCCATCTAGACCCGCCCCTCTGGCCCCTCCCCCTCTAGCCCCTCCCCCCATCTAGACCCGCCCCTCTGGCCCCTCCCCCTCTAGCCCGACCCCCCATCTAGACCCGCCCCTCTGGCCCCTCCCCCTCTAGCCCGACCCCCCCATCTAGACCCGCCCCTCTGGCCCCTCCCCCTCTAGCCCGACCCCCCATCTAGACCCGCCCCTCTGGCCCCTCCCCCTCTAGCCCCGCCCCTCTAGACCAGCCCCGTCCCTCATCTAGACCCGCCCCTCTGGCCCCTCCCCCTCTAGCCCGACCCCAAATAAAATAATGATCTCTCTCTACAGAGTATTAACGGCGTCGTCTCACAGCAGTGAACAATGACACGTCCCAAATCACATCCCCTAAAAAACATGTTTCATATAAACCAGATAGGTGTTGTTTTACAGGGTCAGTCATAGTAGTATAATAGGTGTTGTTTTACAGGGTCAGCCATAGTAGTATGATAGGTGTTGTTATACAGGGTCAGTCATAGTAGTATGATAGGTGTTGTTATACAGGGTCAGTCATAGTAGTATGATAGGTGTTGTTATACAGGGTCAGTCATAGTAGTATGATAGGTGTTGTTTTACAGGGCCAGTCATAGTAGTATGATAGGTGTTGTTTTACAGGGTCAGTCATAGTAGTATGACAGGTGTTGTTTTACAGGGTCAGTCATAGTAGTATGATAGGTGTTGTTTTACAGGGTCAGTCATAGTAGTATGATAGGTGTTGTTTTACAGGGTCAGTCATAGTAGTATGATAGGTGTTGTTTTACAGGGTCAGTCATAGTAGTATGATAGGTGTTGTTTTACAGGGTCAGTCATAGTAGTATGATAGGTGTTGTTTTACAGGGTCAGTCATAGTAGTATAATAGGTGTTGTTTTACAGGGTCAGTCATAGTAGTATGATAGGTGTTGTTTTACAGGGTCAGTCATAGTAGTATGATAGGTGTTGTTTTACAGGGTCAGTCATAGTAGTATGATAGGTGGAGTGTAATGTGTTGTTTTACAGGGTCAGTCATAGTAGTATGATAGGTGTTGTTTTACAGGGTCAGTCATAGTAGTATGATAGGTGTTGTTTTACAGGGTCAGTCATAGTAGTATGATAGGTGTTGTTTTACAGGGTCAGTCATAGTAGTATGATAGGTGTTGTTTTACAGGGCCAGTCATAGTAGTATGATAGGTGTTGTTTTACAGGGTCAGTCATAGTAGTATGATAGGTGTTGTTTTACAGGGTCAGTCATAGTAGTATGATAGGTGTTGTTTTACAGGGTCAGTCATAGTAGTATGATAGGTGGAGTGTAATGTGTTGTTTTACAGGGTCAGTCATAGTAGTATGACAGGTGTTGTTTTACAGGGTCAGTCATAGTAGTATGATAGGTGTTGTTTTACAGGGCCAGTCATAGTAGTACGATAGGTGTTGTTTTACAGGGTCAGTCATAGTAGTATGATAGGTGTTGTTTTACAGGGCCAGTCATAGTAGTACAGCACCTCTGAACCAAATGAGGTTTAAGTGCCTTGTTCAAGGTACAGTTTTTTAACCTTGGTCGGCTCGGGTATTCGAATCAGCGACCTTTTGGTTACCGGCCCAACGCTCTAATCAGTAGACTATCTGCCTCCCTTATAAACCGCACTAGCTCTGGTCAAAAGTAGAGTACACTATATACGGAACAGGGAACCATTGAGGACGCAGGCATTGATAATGGTGTTTTCAGCTGCGGATAGACAGAGGCAGGGCAGTACAACAGAGGAGACGAGAGCAGAAAGACCTATCAATAGTTCCTCTATGAAGATGAATCACAGATACAACAGGGGATAAATGACAGAGCAACACGGGCCCGCTCCCTCTGCCGTCACAGAGCAACACGGGCCCGCTCCCTCTGCCGTCACAGAGCAACACGGGCCCGCTCCCTCTGCCGTCACAGAGAATCACGGGCCCGCTCCCTCTACCGTCACAGAGAATCACGGGCCCGCTCCCTCTACCGTCACAGGGAAACACGGGCCCGCTCCCCCTACCGTCACAGAGAAACACGGAACCGCTCCCCCTACCGTCACAGGGAAACACGGGCCCGCTCCCTCTACCGTCACAGGGAAACACGGGCCCGCTCCCTCTACCGTCACAGGGAAACACGGGCCCGCTCCCTCTACCGTCACAGGGAAACACGGGCCCGCTCCCTCTACCGTCACAGGGAAACACGGGCCCGCTCCCTCTACCGTCACAGGGAAACACGGGCCCGCTCCCTCTACCGTCACAGGGAAACACGGGCCCGCTCCCTCTACCGTCACAGGGAAACACGGGCCCGCTCCCTCTACCGTCACAGGGAAACACGGGCCCGCTCCCTCTACCGTCACAGGGAAACACGGGCCCGCTCCCTCTATTGCCTCTGTCTGACAACATAATACATGTATAATATTATGGTAGAGAAACAGAGGGGGGGGGGGGGGGGGGGGGGGGTATAGGTCCTCTGTGACAATCCAGCGTAGAGAAGTAGCAACAGAGTAGAAGGGCCTCCCCCGTTCCTCTGATTAAAGGACTCTGTTGTTCTGCCACAGAGGGAGGGAGGAGAGATGATAATTCTCACAAGACAACTTTGGCTATCAGCCTGTGTTGAATTAGCCAGTCTGTGTAGAATGCGTCAATCTGACGTTCTGGGGGCTGAGTCCTAAATGACACCCTAGTCCCCTATGTAGAGCTCCCAATGGGCCCTGGTTAAGTAGTGCACTATATACAGAACAGAGTTCCATTTGGGACACAGCCTGGGAAGACATCTCATATATATACAACCAGACTCCATCTCACTGTAGTCTACAGAGAGAACTATACATGTGGATAATGGGCCAGTTAATCAAGCTTTGTCCCTGATCTCTTTGTCTTGTTTTGCCAACTCCTATGGTCTTTTGTCATGCCAAACGACATGCTAAATTGAATGGAAGGAACTTTACAATAAAACAAAAATGTTAGTCAGCAAAGACAGACCTAAATAAAAACACTTTAGGTCAGCCATTTTGGAGGAAGATTCTCTCTCCCATCCAAACACACGTACTAACATTCAGCAACGACTGCTGTGACATATTCAATGAAAAGGAAGCATAGACTGTATTCTAGGAGCAGATACATGACTGGACTCCTCCCCTGACTGTGGACTCCTCCCCTGACTGTGGACTCCTCCCCTGACTGTGGACTCCTCCCCTGACTGTGGACTCCTCCCCTGACTGTGGACTCCTCCCCTGACTGTGGACTCCTCCCCTGACTGTGGACTCCTCCCCTGACTGTGGACTCCTCCCCTGACTGTGGACTCCTCCCCTGACTGTGGACTCCTCCCCTGACTGTGGACTCCTCCCCTGACTGTGGACTCCTCCCCTGACTGTGGACTCCTCCCCTGACTGTGGACTCCTCCCCTGACTGTGGACTCCTCCCCTGACTGTGGACTCCTCCCCTGACTGTGGACTCCTCCCCTGACTGTGGACTCCTCCCCTGACTGTGGACTCCTCCCCTGACTGGGCTCCTTTGACTGCAATGGGGTTTGACTGATATTAATCATTGAAATAACGGTGAATCCACTGCCATGTGTGTCGATAGATTGATGCATTTTGCCTTACCCATGATAGTAAACCAGTGGTGAATATCATTACAGTTCAGGCCTAGTGAATGGATGTTTGCAGTAGTTACAGTACCAGACGTCCCTCCACAGGGGAAAGGACGGTCCCCCAAACATCTGCTACATGAAGATTCTCTTCAACATTTAAAACACTTCAATTACAACTTACACTATGGGTACAAAACACTATTTCTATGACATAGACTGACCAGGTGAATCCAGGTGAATCCAGGTGAAGCTATGATCCCTTATTGATGTCACTTGTTAAATCCACTTCAATCAGCGTAGATGAAGGGGGGGAGACGGGGTTAAAGACAGATTTTTAAGTCTTTAGACAATTGAGACATGGATTGTGTATGTGTGCCATTCAGAAGGTGAATGGGCAAAACAAAATATATAAGTGCCTTTGAACAGGGTATGTAGTAGGCAGTAGGTGCCAGGCGGACCGGTTTGTGTCAAGAACTGCAACGCTGCTGGGTTTTTCACGCTCAATAGTTTCCTGGGTGTAACAAGAACGGTCCCCCGCCCAAAGGACATCCATCCAACTTGACAACTGTGGGAAACATTGGAGTCAACATCGGCCAGCGTCCCTGTGGAACGCTTTCAACACCTTGTAGAGTCCATGACTTGACGAATTGAGGCGGGGGGGGGGGGGGGGGGGGGGTTGCAAACTCCATATTAGAAAGGTGTTCTTAATGTTTTGTACACCCAGTGTATATCCAAGTGAGTGTTGGCCTTTTTTCTCTCCATTTTTGACATTTCAAAACGTAAAAAGATCACATGCTATAATTTTGCTTTATAATGATTATATAAAGAGTCAATTTGTAAAAAAAATTAAAATGATAAAATCAGCCTAATGGACTGTTGTCTGGCTGGTGTAAATAACAAAACAGAGCCACAGCAACACGTGCAGCCCATATGACACCCTAAGCCTTTTTGCACTACCAGGCCCCATAGAGCTCAGGTCAATAGTAGTGCACTATATAGGGAATAGGGGGCCATTTTGGGTTAAAAGTAGTGCACTATATAGGGAAAAGGGGGCCATTTTGGGTTAAAAGTAGTGTACTATATAGGGAATAGGGGGCCATTTTGGGTTAAAAGTAGTGTACTATATAGGGAATAGGGGGCCATTTTGGGTTAAAAGTAGTGCACTATATAGGGAATAGGGGGCCATTTTGGGTTAAAAGTAGTGCACTATATAGGGAATAGGGGGCCATTTTGGGTTAAAAGTAGTGCACTATATAGGGAATAGGGGGCCATTTTGGGTTAAAAGTAGTGTACTATATAGGGAAAAGGGGGCCATTTTGGGTTAAAAGTAGTGCACTATATAGGGAAAAGGGGGCCATTTTGGGTTAAAAGTAGTGCACTATATACAGGGGGCCATTTGAGACGCAACGTTGCAGCTGGACAGAACAAACAGAACACTCATCAACAACCACTTTGCAAATGAAATGAACAAGAAGTTATGTGAACGTGGGATAAAATATTATTCAAAACAGACAGACGGACTACTTTAAAAGATCTCAAATATGCACATTTCAAGCAATCGTCTGGGTAGTACAAGCTTTTACACAAGAGAATAACAAAACCTCAGTTTGTTCAGGAGACAACTTCCTCCACTGTACTGAGAACGAATCAGATGAATGTTGCAGACAACATTTTTCTTCGTGTGGTTCAAATGAAAGCTCCTGTTTTACCTCGACAGTAGTTGGTCTACATATGAGATGGTAGCTGGAGATGGGGCCTGTGTCCCCAATGGCACCCTATTCCTTACACAGTGCACTACTTTTGACCAGAGCCCTATGGGCCCTAAAACAGGGAGTCATTTGGGACACAACCATGGTAAATGCCAAGAGAAGAGGCCATTCCAATATGGTCATGACCCTGGGCGTCATGGCTACAAGCCAGAGAGGAGCATAACCAGCCCCAACATGAAGAGAGAGAGAGAGGGGGGAGAGAGAGAGAAGAGAGAGAGGAGAGAGAGAGCAGAGACAGAGGGGGAGAGAGAGAGCGAGACAGAGAGGGGGGAGAGAGAAGGAGAGAGAGAGAAGGAGAGAGAGAGAAGAGAGAGAGGGGGAGAGAGGAGAGAGAAGAGAGAGAGGGGGAGAGAGAGAGAGCGAGACAGAGAGGGGGGAGAGAGAGAGAGCGAGACAGAGAGGGGGGAGAGAGAGCGAGACAGAGAGGGGGGAGAGAGAGCGAGACAGAGAGGGGGGAGAGAGAGCGAGACAGAGAGGGGGGAGAGAGAGCGAGACAGAGAGGGGGGAGAGAGAGCGAGACAGAGAGGGGGGAGAGAGAGCGAGACAGAGAGGGGGGAGAAGGAGAGAGAGAGAGAGAGAAGGAGAGAAGAGAGAGAGGGGGGAGAGAGAGAAGGAGACAGAGAGCGAGACAGAGAGAGAGAAGAGAGAGTGGGGGTGAGAGGGCGAGACAGAGAGGGGGGAGAGAGAGAGAGAAGGAGAGAGTGAGAGGGTGAGAGAGAGGGGGCAGATAGGCGGGGCAGATAGGCGGGGGAGAGAGGGAGGGGGCAGACAGAGAGATGGAGGATAGAGAGGAGAGAGATAAGCCTCATACACACAGAGAGGGAGTATGGTCATGTTGTCAATCATCTTCTCATCTTCCAGTCCTCAGGACTCCGAGGCTCTTCTAGAGAAGACTCATACCGCCACCACATCTTCCTCTCCCTC
Source organism: Salvelinus fontinalis (assembly GCF_029448725.1). Classification (NCBI taxonomy): domain Eukaryota; kingdom Metazoa; phylum Chordata; class Actinopteri; order Salmoniformes; family Salmonidae; genus Salvelinus; species Salvelinus fontinalis. The sequence continues at coordinate 37,242,492 of NC_074688.1, forward strand.
CCACCATCCCTCCACTCTCTCCCACCCTCCAGGTAACTTAACCTGGTACCTACACACTACCCTGCTTCAGGCTACATGCTGGGTCGGGAAAGAGGATATTGACAGAGAGAGTTGGTACCTACAGCTCATATTCACAGAGATAGTTAGTACAGACAGCTCATATTCACAGAGAGAGTTAGTACAGACAGCTCATATTCACAGAGAGAGTTGGTACCTACAGCTCATATTCACAGAGAGAGTTAGTACAGACAGCTCATATTGACAGAGATAGTTAGTACAGACAGCTCATATTCACAGAGAGAGTTGGTACAGACAGCTCATAGTCACAGAGAGAGTTGGTACAGACAGCTCATATTCACAGAGAGAGTTAGTACAGACAGCTCATATTCACAGAGAGAGTTAGTACAGACAGCTCATATTCACAGAGAGAGTTGGTACCTACAGCTCATATTCACAGAGAGAGTTAGTACAGACAGCTCATATTCACAGAGAGAGTTGGTACCTACAGCTCATATTCACAGAGAGAGTTGGTACCTACAGCTCATATTCACAGAGCTTCCAGAACCTCCTAGCAGCCTTATTGCAGTACTTTGTGCATCAACATTGAAAAGTAAAAGTAAGTAACCTTGTCCGAGCCAGAACGGCCTATAGATCAGGAGCCCATATCCTGTTTTTGTAGCATGAGGCAGTATGATGTACAAGTACACCCCCTGAATAAGACACTGGTCTTTCACATCGAAATGGACCAATTCTACAAAGCAGAACTAAGGCAAACATTTTAACTTATCACTTGCAGCAATTATAGATTTATACAGAGCCTTCTGAAAGTAGTCACACCCCTTGACTTTTTCCACATGTTGTTGTGTTACAGCCTGAATTTAAAACGGATTAAATTGAGATTTTTGGTCACACGGCCTACACACAATACCCCATAATGTCAAAGTATAATTATTTTTTGTTGTTGAAATATTTACAAAAAAAGTGAAAGATGAAAATCTGAAATGTTTTGAGTCAATAAGTATTCAACCCCTTTGTTATGGCAACGCCTAAAATATTTCATGAGTAAAAATGTACTTAACAAGTCACATACGTTGTATGGACTCACTCTGTGTGCAATAATATTGTTTAACATGATTTTCTTTAACACACACATACAATTATCTGTGAGGTCTCTCAGTCGAGCAGTGAATTTCAAACACATATTCAACCACAAAGACCAAGGTGGTTTTCCAATGCCTCGCAAAGAAGGGCACCTATTGGTAGATGGGTTAAAAAAAAGCAGACATTGAATATCTTTTTGAACTTGAAGTTATTAATTACACTTTGGATGGTGTATCAATACACCCAGTCACTACAAAGATACAGACGTCCTTCCTAACTCAGTTGCCAGAGAGGAAGGAAACCGCTCATGGATTTCACGATGAGGCCAATGGTGACTTCACAGAGTTACAGAGTTTAATGGCTGTGATAGGAGAAAACTGAGGATGGATCAATAACATTGTAGTTACTCCACAATACTAACCTAAATGACAGAGTGAAAAGAAGGAAGCCTGTACAGAATAAAAAATATTCCAAAACATGCATCTTGTTTGCAACAAGGCACTAAAGTAATACTGCAATAATAGTGTATCGTGGCAATGCAACAAACTTTTTGTCTTGAATAGAAAGTGTTATGTTTGAGTCCAACCCAATACAACACATTACGGAAAACCAATCTCCATATTTTCAAGCAAAGTCGTGGCTGCATCATGTTATGGGTATGCTTGTAATCATTAAGGACTTGGGAATTTTTCCAGGATACAAAAAGAAGGGAGTAGAGCTAAGATGGACAATAGCCTAAAACACAAGGCCAAATCTACACTGGAGTGGCATACCAAGAACAGTGAATGTTCCTGAGTGACCGAGTTACAGTTTTGACTTAAATCTGCTTGAATATCTACGGCAAGACTTGAAAATATTTGTCTTGCAATGATCAACAACCAATTTAACAGGGCTTGATTATTTTTTTTTAAGGTCAAAGTCATATTAAAGGTCCCTATATGGGCAATTCCACGGTAACAGAATGATGCTCACATTTTAAAAAGTGAGAAATGTGAGTGTATGTCAAACCAAAACAAACCATACAACGCTATGCACAACAGAGTACTTTTAACAATTTCCACAGAAAATATTACAAAAACAGATTGAAAAACAGTGCAAAGGGTTGGTAACAACAGAATGACTGTTTGTGCTGTTTGTGACATCATTCTGCTATCCAACTTTGATTCTGCTTTGCATTTTTCTTGTAGTGCAACTATCCCCGATGCTCCTCCCTCTTTTTCCCCATGCCCCGCTACAAAGTTTCTCACTCCAGGCAGTCACTGAGTCCGAGGTGCTAAAGGAGCTTCTTAGGGCTAGGCCCATTTGTTCTCCACTTCCTGCCTGAATGATGTGCCCAAAGTAAACTGCCTGTAGCTCAGGCCCTGAAGCCAGGATATGCATATAATTGGTACCATTGGAAAGAAAACACTTTGAAGTTTGTAGAAATGTTAAAATAATGTAGGAGTATATAACACAATAGATATGGTAGGAGAAAATCCAAAGAAAAACCAACCGGAAGTTTTTTGTTGTTGAGAGAGACCATCCTCTTAGAATTCCAATTCCTATGGCTTCCACAGGGTGTCAGCAATCTATGTGTTCCAGGTTTCAGGCTTGTAACTTCCAAAACGAATAAGAAATAACCATTTTAGTGGAGGGACACAGTCTTGGAAATTCGTGTTTGCGCGCGCCATGAAGACATTACGCACCTGCTAAAATCGGTTTCCTATTGAACATACTTCTTTCCGAAATAAATATTATAGTTTGATTACATTTTAGAGTGTCTGAGGAGCAAATAGAAACGTATTTTGACTTGTTGAAACAAAGTTTAGGGGTAGATTTTCAGATTCCTTTCAAGTTGAACGAGTGGATTACTCAAATCGATGGCACCAACTAAACTGACTTTTTGGGATATAAAGAAGGATTTTATCTAACAAAACGACACTACATGTTATAGCTGGGACCCTTTGGATGACAAATCAGAGGAAGATTTCAAAAAGTAAGTGAATATTTTATCACTATATGTTTATGTATGAAACCTGTGCCGGTCGAAAAATATTTTGATGTGGGGCGCCATCCTCAAACAATCGCATGGCATGTTTTCGCTGTAATAGCTACTGTAAATCGGACAGTGGAGTTAGATTAAACAATAATTTAACCTTTCAGCCGATATAAGATACTTATATGTACATAAATGGTTGAAATCCATAATATTTATGATTATTTATTTGAATTGTGTGCCCTCCAGTTTCACCGGAAGTTGTCCCGCTAGAGGGACCCCTATCCTATTAAACTTGACCCCCCAAAAACATCTGGGTCAGATGGTTTAGACCCTTTCTTCTTTAAGGTTAATGCCCCTATCATTGCCAAGTCTGTCTCTCCTCTGGGGAGGTTCCCATTGCTTGGAAGGCAGCCGGACGGTTCATTCTTTATTTAAAGGGTGGAGAACAAGCTGATCCTAACTTAGAGTGCTATTTCTATTTCGCCCTGTTTATTAACTGCCAAAAGTGTTGGAAAAACGTGTCAATAATCAACTGACTGGCTTTCTTGATGTCTATAGTATTCTCTCGGGTATGCAATCTGGTTTCCGCTCAGGTTTTGGATGTGTCTTTGAAACTTTAAAAAGGTCCTTAAGGATGTCACCATTGCCCTTGATTCTAAGCAATGTTGTGCTACTATTTTTATTGACTGGGCCAAAGCTTTTGATACGGTAGACCATTCCATTCTTGTGTGCCGGCTAAGGAGTATTGGTGTCTCTGAGGGGTCTTTGGCCTGGTTTGCTAACTACCTCTCTCAAAGAGTGCAGTGTATAAAGTCAGAAAATCTGCTGTCTCAGCCACTGCCTGTCACCAAGGTAGTACCCCAAGGCTCGATCCTAGGTCCCACGCCCTTCTCAATTTACATCAACAACATAGCTCAGGCAGTAGGAAGCGCTCTCACCCATTTATATGCAGATGATACAGTCTTATACTCAGACAAAGCTTTCTTAGTGTCCAACAAGCTTTCTCTACCCTTAACCTAGTTCTGAATACCTCCAAAACAAAGGGCATGTGGTTTGGTAAGAAGAATCCCCCTCTTCCCACAGGTGTGATTACTACCTCTGAGGGTTTAGAGCTTGAGGTAGTCACCCCATACAAGTACTTGGGAGTATGGTGAGACGGTGCACTGTCCTTCTCTCAGCACATATCAAAGCTGCAGGCTAAAGTTAAATCTAGACTTGGTTTCCTCTATCGTAATCGCTCCTCTTTCACCCCAGCTGCCAAACTAACCCTGATTCAGATGACCATCCTACCCATGCTAGATTACAGAGACATCGTTTATAGATCAGCAGGTAAGTGTGCTCTCGAGCGGCTAGATGTTCTTTACCATTCAGGCCATCAGATTTGCCATCAATTCTCCTTATAGGACACTCTATACTCCTCTGTAAACTGGTCATCTCTATACCCGTCGCAAGACCCACTGGTTGATGCTTATTTATAAAAACCCTCTTAGGCCTCACTCCCTATCTGAGATATCTACTGCAGCCCTCATCCTCCACTTGTTCTGCCAGTCACATTCTGTTAAAGGTCCCTAAAAACACACACATCCCTGGGTCGCTCCTCTTTTCAGTTTCCAGTCGCTAGCTGCAGCAACGATCTGCAACAAACACTCAAACTGGACAGTTTTATCTCAATCTCTCCTTTCAAAGACTCAATCATGGACACTCTTACTGACAGTTGTAGCTGCTTTGTGTGATGTATTGTTGTCTCTACCTTCTTCCCCGTTGTGCTGTTGACTGTGCCCAATAATGTTTATACCATGTTGTGTTGCTACCATGTTGTGTTGCTACCATGTTGTTGTCATGTTGTGTTGCTACCATGCTGTGTTGTCATGTGTTGCTGTCTTGCTATGTTGTTGTCTCAGGTCTCTCTTTATGTAGTTTTGTCTCTCTTGTTGTGATGTGTGTTTTGTCCTATATTTATATTGTATTTATTTATATTTTAAATCCCAGGCCCCCGTCCCCGCAGTAGGCCTTTGCCTTTTGGTAGGCCGTCGTCGTTGTAAATAAGAATTAGTTCTTAACTGACTTGCCTCGTTAAATAAAGGTTAAATAAAGGTTAAATAAAGGTTAAATTAAAGGTTAAATTAAAGGTTTAATTAAATAAATACCTAAAAAATATGCACTGTTCTTTTAGTAAATGTGTTTCTGTAAAATTCTCCCTGGAAATTATTTAAAAAATTGTCCCTGGACATAGAGTTGTATGGTTTGTTTAACTTTGAAATCTTATTTTTTGTTGTTGTTGTTGGACATACAATCTGAATCTCAGTATCATTCTGTTATCGTGGAATTGCCCATGTTCTCAGATACCGAGATAATTCTGCTAGCCTTCATCCTCCAACAAGGTCACTGTGTTAAATGCTGCTGCACAAATTAGTCAAAGATGCAATCCCAAATGGCACCCTATTCCCTATATAGACATCTGGTCAAATGTAGTGTACTATATAGGGCATATGGTGTCATTTGGGACATAACTAATGACTAACTCTGTTTTTGTACCAGGGTGTTGATGATATGCAGAAGACTTGTCCCCAAAACATCAGTGGTAGACAAGACAGACAAGGGTCTAACATTGTTACAAATCTAATCAAATCTGCAGGATATTTAGTCCCTCCTCGTTCTACCACACAAGTCATTCTGAGACGATTCCTTCATGATATGACCATGAGAGTACTACAGCTGGTTTCCAAATACATTGTCAAATCAACATAATCAATTCGTATTATTCTACAGGTTGTCTTTTATGTCCTACATGTGTATTTGGTTGAATCAATAGCTTACAATAGACTGGTGTCAAGTTGAATTGGGGAAAAACCTGTAGCAAGGCAGGCATGTGATGAATAGTCTGTGTCTCTTTGTCAGAGTCACCCTGGGCTTCTCTGGTCAGTGACGAAGATACAACAGAGACATACAACAGAGACATCACACTTGGGGTTTTACCTCTCACTGGGGCGGGGACTGGAACATATTGTGATGTGAATTATTGCTCAATGTAGCCTATAGATTATAAAGGCTATAGGTGCCCTTCATGTGACGGAGGCATTGAAAATTATGTTAGGGCATTGAATGGGCGCGCACATGCATGTATCCATTATTTATGGGAAACCAAGTGTAGGCTACATGGCTTATGCAGTCATTTCAGCTTTGATTGCTGAATTTGACAAACACCAGACATCCTACCTGTGAGTTTAGCACGTCTTAAACAATTAGACAAAACGGCAGCCTATCTATGAAAGAGAAATCTGCGTTATGCCTTGTTATTGACGCGGTCACAGATATGGCCCCGGTCTCTAGGACCTAGGGGGGAAGATATCTCGGCGTCAAACATCAGGCTAATTTATCCCCACCACATGAGAAGAAAACAAACATTATGCATAAAAACATACCTGTTCATTACTCGCAGTTGACTATTGTGGCTGTCGTCCAATGTATGCGGTGAATTGGACGCGCTGTGTAGAATATGCCATCGCTAGTCTGTGCCGCGGAAAGCTCCGTCTGTTGCCGCTACCATGTTGTTTCTACGCCACGACAGAGAGGAAGAGGCGAAGCGAGAGGTTTTACTCCGCCCAAAATCTGTCCACGGAAATAAACCCACGAAGTGAGGAATTTTTGTATGCAGGTCAATGAGAGCGTGTCAAAATTGCTCAATATTTTTTTATTGCTAATTTGCTACGTGAGGTTTATTTGATCGAATAGAAATGTAGTAATGGATAGGTTGTTTAGGTGCACTCTAGGTGGGGGGAGTAGCAACCTATGTCCGTGATAAATTAATGTCAATGAAGATTTAACCCGAGATTGTCCTTTTAGGTTTTGAACGTTTATTAGTTAAAATACACTGATATACAAAAGTATGTGGACGCCCCTTCAAATTAGTGGATTCGGCTATTTCAGCAACACCCGTTGCTGACAGGTGTATAAAGTGGAGCGCACAGCCATGCAATCTCCATAGACAAACATTGGCAGTAGAATGTCCCGTATTGAAGAGCTCAGTGACTTTCAACGTGGCACTGTCATAGTCAACAAGTCAGTTTGTCACATTTCTGCCAAGCTAGAACTGCCCCTTCAACTGTACGTGCTGTTACTGTGAAGTGGAAACGTCAAGGATGAACAACGTCTCACCCGAGAAGTGGTAGGCCACATGAACAGGCTCACAGAACAGGACTAGTAGTTGTAGCAGGAGTTGTAGTTCTAGTAGTTGTAGCAGTAGTTGTAGTTTTATTAGTTGTAGCAGTAGTTGTAGTTTTATTAGTTGTATTAGTAGTTGTAGTTTTATTAGTTGTATTAGTAGTTGTAGTTTTATTAGTTGTATTAGTAGTTGTAGTTTTATTAGTTGTATTAGTAGTTTTATTAGTTGTATTAGTTGTATTAGTAGTTGTATTAGTAGTTTTATTAGTTGTATTAGTTGTATTAGTAGTTGTATTAGTAGTTTTATTAGTTGTATTAGTAGTTGTAGTTTTATTAGTTGTATTAGTAGTTGTAGTTTTATTAGTTGTATTAGTAGTTGTAGTTTTATTAGTTGTATTAGTAGTTGTAGTTTTATTAGTTGTATTAGTAGTTGTAGTTTTATTAGTTGTATTAGTAGTTGTAGTTTTATTAGTTGTATTAGTAGTTGTAGTTTTATTAGTTGTATTAGTAGTTTTATTAGTTGTATTAGTAGTTGTAGTTTTATTAGTTGTATTAGTAGTTGTAGTTTTATTAGTTGTATTAGTAGTTGTAGTTTTATTAGTTGTATTAGTAGTTTTATTAGTTTTATTAGTTGTATTAGTTGTAGTTTTATTAGTTGTATTAGTAGTTTTATTAGTTGTATTAGTAGTTGTAGTTTTATTAGTTGTATTAGTAGTTGTAGTTTTATTAGTTGTATTAGTAGTTTTATTAGTTGTATTAGTAGTTGTAGTTTTATTAGTTGTATTAGTAGTTGTAGTTTTATTAGTTGTATTAGTAGTTTTATTAGTTTTATTAGTTGTATTAGTAGTTGTAGTTTTATTAGTTGTATTAGTTGTAGTTTTATTAGTTGTATTAGTAGTTTTATTAGTTGTATTAGTAGTTGTAGTTTTATTAGTTGTATTAGTTGTAGTTTTATTAGTTGTATTAGTAGTTGTAGTTCTATTAGTTGTATTAGTAGTTGTAGTTCTATTAGTTGTAGTTGTAGTTTTATTAGTTGTATTAGTAGTTGTAGTTTTATTAGTTGTATTAGTAGTTTTATTAGTTTTATTAGTTGTATTAGTAGTTGTAGTTTTATTAGTTGTATTAGTTGTAGTTTTATTAGTTGTATTAGTTGTAGTTTTATTAGTTGTATTAGTAGTTGTAGTTTTATTAGTTGTATTAGTAGTTGTAGTTCTATTAGTTGTAGTTGTAGTTGTAGTTGTAGTTTTATTAGTTGTATTAGTAGTTGTAGTTTTATTAGTTGTAGTTGTAGCAGTAGTTTGTAGCATTTGTAGGCCTATTAGTAGTTGTACAACTTTTTATGCTGTTAATGTAAGTTTTAGTTTTATTTATACTTATTTAATTGTTATTATTATTATTATTATCTGAAAACACCTGAAACCCTACCTCTTCAAAGAGTATCTTAGACGTTGGCCATTTGATTAATTGTTCAGCAGTCTTATGGCTTTGGGGTAGAAGCTGTTGAGGATCCACCCCCCTATAACCCGAGGTTATTACTGGTGGAGAGTGAGACAAAGCTTGAACTGTTTGTTCCTCTAACATTGGAAACCAAAAAGTTGAAATAGTTGAATATCTTCAGAAGTTATAAACTCAGTTATTATGAACTTCTTTTTGTTGTTGTCTTGGTCACATCTCTGAAAAGTGTGTTCCCATCACACACCTGATACCTCCGGGCTTGGTGATGGTCTTTCATAACCTCAAACAGTTCAAGCTTTGTCTCACTCTCCACCAGTAATAACCTCGGGGCTATAGGGGGGGGGTCGTAAGACGCAGGCTTCGAGAAAACGTCAAAGACAACATTGTATCATGTAGAGTCAAGCGGCCGTTTAGCAATGGGCTCACTCGTGTAAACTGAACAGAGGTCGTTGTTGTGGGGTTAAGAAACAGTCACCCTTAACATGTGCAGAAAGACACCCCTTGACCTTTTTCCACATTTTGTTGTGTTACAGCCTGAATTTAAAAATGACTCAATTGAGCTTATGTGTCACTGTCCTACACACAATACCCCATAATGTCAAAGTGGATTCACGTTTTTTTTTCAAAAAATTATGAAAGTAATTAAAAATGAAAAGCTTGAAATGTCTTGAGTCAATTAGTATTCAACCTGTTTGTTATGGCGATGCCTAAATAAGTTCAGGAGTAAAAATGTACTTAACAAATCACAATAAGTTGCATGGAATGTGTGCAGTAAGTGTTTTAACGCGATTGATAAACCTAGAGAGGAACCAGGCTATGAGGGCTGGCCAGTCCTCTTCTGGCTGTGCCGGGTGGAGATTATAACAGAACATGACCAAGATGTTCAAATGTTCATAAATTACCAGCATGGTCAAATAATAATAATCACAGTAGTTGTCGAGGGTGCAGCAAGTCAGCACCTCAGGGGTAAATGTCAGTTGGCTTTTCATAGTCGATCAAGTGAGTGTTTTAATATGATTGTTGAATGACTACCTCATCTTTGTACCTCATATACACATACATGTATATGTACGGTCCCTCAGTCGAGGAGTGCATTTCAAACACAGATTCAACCACAAAGACTAGGGTTTTCCAATACAGGGTTGGGTAGGTTACTTTCTAAATGTAATCCGTTACGGTTACATGTCCAAAATTGTAATCAGTAACGGTTATGGGGCATTTGTGTGTAGATGGGTGAGAAAATAAATCCATTTAATCCATTTTTAACTCGGGCTGTAACAACAACAACAAAGTGTGGAATAAGTCGAGGGGGAAACTTCCTGACGTTCCCTGTGAGATAACAAACCAGGTGGGAATAATATACCTGTTGTTGTCAGATAATGTAAACAGATGTACAAAATGGACACCATCTGGATGAGCCCACAAACAGATGACGATCTGAACATAGAGAACACTTAAGATGGCTGCAGAGACAACCCATGCATCCCAATTAGCACCCTATTCTATCTCCTATATAGTGCATTACTTCTGACCAGAGACCTATGGGCCCCGGTCAAAAACGGTGTAATATATTGGGAATAGGGTGGCACAGTGACCCCCCAGCACCACCACCACCCAAAAAACAACTTGCCTTTCATGAACACTCACTCCAACAGCTTTACACCACTCCAGCCGATGCTTGGCATTGCGCATGGTGATCTTAGTCTTGTGTGCAGCTGCTCGGCCATGGAAACCCATTTCATGAAGCTCCCGACGAACACTTATTGTGCTGACGTTGCTTCCAGATGCAGTTTGGAACTCTAGTGAGTGTTGCAACCGGTGACAGATGAGTTTTACACGCTTCTGCACTCTTGACTTTCCCCATATTAGTTCTTGCAGTTAGCTACTTCATTGAGGAACAATTGACTTACTCTGACTGTGATATGAGGTTGTCTCACCAAGCTATCTTAACACGAATGCACTAACTGGAAGTCACTCTGGATAAGAGCATCTGAGAAATGACTAAGAATGCAGGCAAACTTAAACAACATTTTGACCAGCATGTCACATGTGCAACCAGGGGAAAAAATTCCTATACCACCTTTACTCCAAACACAGAGATGCATACAAAGCTCTCCCCCGTCCTCCATTTGGCAAATCTGACCACAATTCTATACTCCTGATTCCTGTTTAAAAGCAAAAACTAAAGCAGGAAGTACCAGTGACTCACTCAATACGGAAGTGGTCAGATGACGTGAATGCTACACTACAGGATTGTTGTGCTAGCACAGACTGGAATATGTTCCGGGATTCATACAATGGCATTGAGGAATACACACCACCTCAGTCATCGGCTTCATCAATAAGTGCATCAACGACGTCGTCCCCACAGTGACTGTAGGTACATATCGCAACCAGAAGCCATGGATTACAGGCAACATCCGCATCGAGCTGAAGGCTATAGCTGCCGCTTTCAAGGAGCGGGAGACTAATCTGGACTCTTATAAAAAATCCCACTATGTCCTCAGACAAACCATCAAACAAGCAAAGCGTCAATACAGGATTAAGATTGAATCCTACTACACCGGCGCTGACGCTCGTCGGATATGGCAGGGCTTGAAAACTATTATGGACTACAAAGGGAAACCCAGACGCGAGCTGCCCAGTGACGCGAGCCTACCAGACTAGCTAAATGCCTTTTATGCTCGCTTCGAGGCAAGCAACATTGAAGCATACACGAGAGCACCAGCTATTCTGGATGACTGTCTGATAACGCTCTCAGTAGCCGATGTGAACAAAACCTTTAAACAGGTCAACATTCACAAAGCCGCTGGGCCAGACGGATTACCAGGACGTGTACTCTGAGCATGCGCAGACCAACTGTCAAGTGTCTTCACTGACATTTTCAACCTCTCCCTGACCGAGTGTAATACCTACATGTTTCAAGCAGACCACCATAGTCCCTGTGCCCAATGAAGCGAAGGTAAATTGTCCTCAAAATGTTCTACAGCTGCACCATCGAGAGCATCCTGACCGGTTGCATCACCGCCTGGTATGGCAACTGCTCGGGATCTGACTGTAAGGCGCTACAGAGGGTAGTGCGTACGGCCCAGTACATCACTGGGGCCAAGATTCCTGCCATCCAGGACCTATATAATAGGCGGTGTCAGAAGAAAGCCCATAAAATTGTCAGGGACTCCAGTCATCCAAGTTAGAGACTGTTTTCTCTGCTACCGCATGGCAAGCGGTACCGGAGCGCCAAGTCTAGGACCAAAAGGCTCCTCAACAGCTTCTATCCCCAAGCCATTAGACTGCTGAACAATTCATAAAAATCGCCACTGGACATTTTACATTGACCCCCCCCCCCCCCCAACTCTCTGTACACTGCTGCTACTCGCTGTTTGTTTGTTATCTATGCATAGTCACTTCGCCCCCACCTACATGTACAGATTACCTCAACTAGCCTGTACCCCTCCACACTGACTCGGTACTGGTGCCCCCTGTATAAAGCCTCGTTATTCTTATTCTGTTACTTTTTATTATTACTTTTTATTTTAGCCTACTTGGTAAATATTTTCTTCTTCTTGAACTGCACTGTTGGTTAAGGGCTTGTAAGTAAGCATTTCCACGGTAAAGTCTACACTTGTTGTATGTGTGTATGTATGTATGTTGCATGTGGCAAATAAAGTTTGATTTGATTAACATGTAAAAGTGAGACCATGGCTACTATCCCAGGTTTAAAAAAGTGCTACATTGCCCTCTAGTGGTAGACAATGGAACTGCCAACAGTTTCCCTGGTCAGTGAGTGAAAAAAAAACTTTGCATTTAAAATTTGCCTCTCATGAAGAATTTACAAGAGACACTTGCTTAGTACAAAAATAGTTTACTAAAAACAAAACAGCTAATGATACAAATTCTGAAGCAAAATATTTTCGGGTTCTGAAGCGTCCCCCCCCCAATCAATACAAAGATCATCGTGTTTTCAGATCCAACCGTAAAACTGACAACAAATAAAGTTTGTTTTTCTAACTGGCCTAGTGACAGACTTACTTGAGAATTAACAAAACATTCACTCAAAATATACCAAACAAGATATTGGCCTTCATCAGCACATACAATATATACCAAGCAGTATTCTTCTCTGTAGTTTTCTGTCAGAATATACCAGCTCAAAATAGGACAAAGTTATTCACATGAACTGACTGCAAAATTAGACTTCCGTTGGTTTAAACTGTGATATTCTCATAGAGTCGGTTTCCCAGACACAGATTAAATCTAGTCCTAGACTAAGAAGTCATTCTAACAGAGATCCATCCATTTATTCACGGACTAGGTCTATTCTGTGTCTGGTCTAACCGGACCATAATGTTTCTTTGTGTTAGTCTTAATGTCTTTGGAACGGTAGAGAAATTGATCAGGGACAGGCTGTATTCTTACAAAGTTTGTGTCTGACTCAAATGTGCCCAGTCTCCAAGTGGTTCTCTTGAGGCCAGAGATAAATCTGGGCTGTGTTCAGTTACACACACTGTAGAGAAACTAAACTCTGTGTTTTTATTGGACGAGATCAGGTCGTTCATTCCTGTTCCTAAAGGTTTTCTCCTTACAGGACCCTGGAAGCTGATCCCCGTCTCTTCAGCTCCACCCCCTTGGCCCCTGTCATCACCGTTCAAATCTATCCTGTCGGTTCATGAAACGGTCCCTCCCCTCAGGCCCACCTCTGGACCAACCGTTTCCCCCTCTTCCTCCTCTCGGAAACCCTCTATCCTGCTCCCCAAACCTCCCCCAATCCCTGTCATGTCCCCCAAACCCTGGCCTCTCGCCCCTGAAGTGTCTCCCGCCCTCCCAGTTGCCACCGTCTTCCCCGGGGGGTCCAGGCTGGAAGGGATGTCTGGGGGGTCCGTGAGGAAAGTCCTCCATGGACTGGTGGCCCATGGGCATCCTGAACCCACCTGGAGGGCCCCCCCTGGGGGGGAACATGTGGTTGGGACCCCTGGAGCCCATCATCATTGGGGGCATGTTGGGGGGAGGGAGGTGAGGTGCGAAAGGGGGCGGTAGTCCTGGACGAGGCTGCATGGTCATCATGGCCGGCCTGGGACCCAGTAACACTGCTGGGCCTGGAGGACTCATCACGGCCCCTGGCCCTGGAGCTCCCAGCTGGCTGTCTGGAGGGTCTGAGGGGCCAGAGAGGCCACCACTCCCTCCAGCCTTGTCTTTAGACCCCGAGTCATCTTTGGTGCTCCTTGGCCCTCCCATCACTTGTGGAGGGAAACCTGCAGACAGAGCAGACACATAAAACATATGGGTTAGAAAAGTTCAAATCAAACAAATGACTAACATCATATCTTTAAACATGTTCGTGATTATAAAAAGGTTGGTTTGGACTTCTTGTATATTTCATAACAAATATGTTATAATTCTACAATGACAATCCGGGGGGGAGGGTGGGGGGCGACGACAAGGTTTGTTTGTGATCCCTCTAGTTGTTCACTTGGTGTTACCTGGAGGCATCTGTGTGGGGTTGAAGCCAGCGGGCAGGAAGGAAGGGGGTCCACCGGGGGTGAGAGAGGGGGGAGGGCCAGGGAATCCAGGGGGGCCACTCATAGACCCTACTGGCTGGACTGGAGGCACCTGGAGACACAGAAACACAAGAATATCACTGTTAAGACTAGATCAACTTTCTCTGTTTTAACTGTTCTGAGGGCAAAAGGAGGAGACTTTCAATATTAGGAAGGTGTTCTTAATGTTTTGTTCACTCAGTGTTGTCCGGGCTTATCATCGGATGGAGCCACAGTGTCTCCTGACCCCTCCTGTCTCAGCCTCCAGTATTTATGCTGCAGTAGTTTGTGTGTCGAGGGGCTAGGGTCAGTCTGTTATATCTGGAGTACTTCTCCTGTCTTATCCGGTGTCCTGTGTGAATTTAAGTATGCTCTCTCTAATTCTCTCTTTCTTTCTCTCGGAGGACCTGAGCCCTAGGACCATGCCTCAGGACTACCTGGCATGATGACTCCTTGCTGTCCCCAGTCCACCTGGCCGTGCTGCTGCTCCAGTTTCAACTGTTCTGCCTGCTGCTATGGAACCCTGACCTGTCCACCGGACGTGCTACCTGTCCCAGACCTGCTGTTTTCAACTCTCTAGAGGCCGCAGGAGCGGTAGAGATACTCTTAATGATCGGCTATGAAAAGCCAACTGACATTTACTCCTGAGGTGCTGACTTGCTGCACCCTCAGCAACTAGTGTGATTATTATTATCTGACCCTGCTGGTCATTTATGAACATTTGAACATCTTGGCCATGTTCTGTTATCATCTCCACCCGGCACAGCCAGAAGAGGACTGGACACCCCTCATAGCCTGGTTCCTCTCTAGGTTTCTTCCTAGGTTTTGGCCTTTCTAGGGAGTTTTTCCTAGCCACCGTGCTTCTACACCTGCATTGCTTGCTGTTTGGGGTTTTAGGCTGGATTTCTGTACAGCACTTTGAGATATCAGATGATGTAAGAAGGGCTATATAAATAAATTAGATTTGATGTTACACAGTACACCTCAACATGTTGCACAACGCACATAATTAAGCAATAAGGCTTGAATACCTGCACCATCATTGTCAATAACACACGGCCAAGGAATGCTCTTAAAATGACGCAATAACACGCGGCCAAGGAATGCTCTTAAAATGACGCAATAACACGCGGCCAAGGAATGCTCTTAAAATGACGCAATAACACGCGGCCAAGGAATGCTCTTAAAATGACGCAATAACACACGGCCAAGGAATTACCTAATTCATACTCTTATATAAGGGGCTTCCACCATATTGTGATTTGTACCGCATACAAGTTAAAGTACATGTACACAACACTAATTCCATTCCTTTACCTTTTCAAGCTTTTAAAAAAATTATTATATGAAAGCTAGCTTTGCTGTTATACTTAAAAGAACATCATGCTTGATTGGGGCAGCTGGTAGCCTAGTGGGAAGAGCCAGTAACCGAAAGGTTACTGAGCTGACAAGGTAAAAATCTGTCGTTCTGCCCCCTGAACAAAGCAAGTTAACCCACTGTTCCCCGGTAGGTCGTCATTGTAAATAAGAATGTGTTAACTGACTTGCCTAGTTAAATAAATAAAGGTTACATTGAGCTGTTTTGTAATGTGGTGCCTGCATTTCCTCAAACTTTTATTTTAGCATTATAAACTGGGTGGTTCAAGCCCTGAATGCTGATTGGCTGACAGTCGTGGTATATCAGACCATATACCACGGGTATGACAAAACATGTATTTTAACTGCTCTAATTACGTTGGTAACCAGTTTATAACAGCAATAAGGCACCTCGGGGGTTTGTGGTATATTAGCGTTTTGCCTAAGAACAGCCCTTAGCCGTGGTATATTGGCAATATACCAACCCCCCCTCGTGCTTTATTGCTTAAATGTACACTGAGTGTATAAAACATTAGGAGCAGCTTCCTAATATTGGGCTGCAGCTCAAGTACATTGCCCTCAGAACAGCCTCAATTCGTCGGGACATGGACTCTACAAGGTGTTGGAAGCGTTCCACAGGGATGCTGGCCCAGGTTGACTCCAATGTTTCCCACAGTTGTGTCAAGTTGGCTGGATGTTCTTTGGGTGGGGGTCCATCCTTGTTACACCCAGGAAACTGTTGAGCGTGAAAAACCCAGCAGTGTTGCAGTTCTTGACACTCAAACCGGTGCGCCTGGTACCTACTACCATAACCCGTTCAAATAAACTTAAATATTTTGACTTGCCCATTCACCGTCTGAATGGCACACATACACAATCCATGTCTCAATTGTCTCGAGGCTTAAAGATCCTTCTTTAAACCCGTCTCCTCTCCTTCATCTACACTGATTGAAGTGGATTTAACACGTGACATCAATAAGGGATCATAGCTTTCAGTTGGTCAGTCTGTCATGGAAAGAGCAGGTGTTTGTACACTGGGTGTGTATTTCATAGCATGTTTTCTTGTCTGTAGGTGCCCAACATAACAGGTGTGTTTGCCTCAGTCACTCATTTATATAGAGTTCTATAGAGCCTGTCTCCATTCCTGATTGACATTGACATAAACTCAGAATATGACGGTGCCACGTTGAAAGTCACTGAGCCTTTCAGTAAGGCCATTATACTGCCTATGTTTTTCCTATGGAGATTGCATGGATATGTGCTCGATTTTATACACCTGTTGGCAACGGGTGTGACTAAAATAGCAAATACTAATTTGAAGGGGTGTCCACATACTTTTGTATATATAGTGCATATATACAGTACCAGTCAAAAGTTTGGACACACCTACTCATTCAAGGGTTTTTCTTTATTTTTACTATTTTCTACATTGTAGAATAATAGTGAAGACATAAAAACTATGAAATAACACATATGGAATCATATAGTAACCAAAAGAATGTTAAAAAAATCTAAATTTATTTTATATTTGAGATTCTTCAAAGTAGCCACCCTTTGCCTTTATGACAGCTTTGCACACTCTTGGGATTCTCTCAACCAGCTTCACCTGGAATGTTTTTCCAACAGTCTTAGAGTTCCCACATATGCTGAGCACTTGTAGGCTAACTAGCAGTGTTTGTGCTGAAACTGACATCTGGCTGCACATGTAGCTATCCACGTAGCTAGCCAGTTTGACTGTATCATACCGGAGTAGCTTGATGAGCAATGCCCATTGCCTGTATCATAAGTTAGCAGCGTGGCAGTTTCCCAATGTTTGGTGTTGACGATGAACTTTACTTAGCTAGCCCAGCTATGCTTATTAGAAGAATGTAGCTAGCTAGGATATATTGTCAACATTGATTTGTGGTGGATGATCTATAAAGCTATGGTGCAAGCTCGTTGGCTTGTAACTACTACTGACTAGTTGGCTAGATAACTGGCTATAATAGCAGCCTAGGACATTTGCTAGCTTATTTGTTTGTGCTCTGATTTAGTTTACACAGATGACATCAGCCATATGAAAAACCTTCCATAGCAAAAATATACCTAGCTAGCTAGCTTCCTTTGCTTGTAGCTTGCTTCTCATCCGACTGGTGTTAGCTATCTAGCTACAACTGCTAGCCTGCTACTAGCTAGTTGCGGATTTTGCGCAGCAAACAAGAGCTGGTTCTGTTTTTAAAACTCTAAGGTTCAGCTGAATTTTTTTTAGCATTGTCAGAAATGCTACAAAAAGGTAGCACATCGTTGGTCCTTAAATAGAAAGAAATGAGGACGTGAGACCAATAAATTGATACACCTTATAAAAAATGTTGCACCTACAAACTTAGTCAGAACGACATTTTTTAAATCCAATGGTCACTTTTTTAACTATAGTCTAGTTTTAATCTGACGTTTAGAATTTGAGCTAGGTAAAACTCAGAAAATACTCTGAAAACTCAATTGCTAACCACCCTGTTAAAAAAATCTTTCTCGGTAACTGCTGGACGGCTCATGATGAGAAGCAGGGAGTGTGATGTGTACCTCCCCAAGTTGATTTGCGAATTTCCAACAACATTGGTGTCATATTGGCTTACATATGATGATAGGGAGATTTGAATTGAACTTCAACCAACACATACTATAATATCATCAATGATACTATTTAGGCCCTTGTAGCATTTGCAAAGTCATCGACAGCTATTGTTTCAATTCAACCCAGGGTTCAACTAAAAAAAACTCTGGTTGATTTCAAATTGAATCTACCACATAATAATTAATATTTTAGATTTACGTCTGCATCTAAACCAAAAAAATGTAGTTAAAGAATAAGACTAATTCAAATCAAAAACGTAATTTAAAAGTGCATTTAAAGTTTGAATTGATTTTGTCACATTCTACAACTTAGATTTTTGGTTGAGATGGAGACTTGACTCCAACATAAAAATTATACATTTATAGTCAAACTGGATATTGAATTGTGTTTGGTTGTCAACGCAACCAAATATCACCATTTGAAGATGTATCTTCTGCTTGGAAAGTTCCATCTGTGCTACTGACTTAGTCTGGCTTTAATTACAGTTTGATCTGATGCTACTGACTTAGTCTGGATTTAATTCCAGTTTGATCTGATGCTACTGACTTAGTCTGGATTTAATTCCAGTGTGATCTGATGCTACTGACTTAGTCTGGATTTAATTCCAGTTTGATCTGATGCTACTGACTTAGTCTGGATTTAATTACAGTTTGATCTGATGCTACTGACTTAGTCTGGCTTTAATTACAGTTTGTCTACAAATTAATAATTGATATGTTGAATTCACGTCTCCACTTCAACCAAAAAAAATCTAAGTTAAAGAATAGGAATAAATCCAATCATACTTTAAAAGCTGCAGTATGTACATTTTGGGGTGACCCGGTCAAATTCAGTTATAGATCTGTCAATCTCATTGAAAGCCAGTCTAAGCAGCAGTAGATATGTTCTATGTTCTATATATCTACCGTATGTCCTCTATTTCTATGTTTCCCGATCTTACGTTTCGTTTTTGCATCTTTTACTTTCGGTTTTTGTACACCAGCTTTAAAAACAGCTGAAAATACAATACTTTTTGGTTATGGAAAATATATTTCACAGCGGTTTAGATGGTACAATAAATCTCTACACTATACTTGCTTGTTTTTGTCACAAACTGAAATTAGGCAAACTTTTCTAATTTCAGCAAACAGGAAATGGCAGTGAGCGATTTCTGCATTGTTCACCTTTTAAAAGCACTTTAAAATAAAGATGTGATTTAGTCCAATTCCTTAACTTTGATTTTTGGTTGAGATGGAGATGTGAATTCAACATAATAAATTCTTAATTCATAAAGTTAGTGGCACCGAAGACACTTCTCCTTTAAAATGTTAATATTCGGTTGCTTTGTCAACCAAACAACCAAATATAGTAGATCACTTTAGGCTAAGGTACTAACAAACTAATGTAAAAGTATTTATTCAACAAACTAATGTAACCGTATTTATGCAACAAACTAATTTAACAGTATCTATTCCACCTTAAAATCAGTAACACATCCATGGCGACTGAGGTTATTGTAACTATAAATGTCTTATGTAATAATAGAAAACGTGCATGTTTCAAGAGAGAGTGCAAAGGTCGCAGGTCGGTGGAGATCTTCACAACTGCTGTAATAATCTGTGTAGAATATTGAACAGCGTCGATCACATCGCACCATGTACTTTAATGTCATCTCATTCTCAACTGTAATCCAGGTTATTGGCTTGTGCTATTAGATGAAGCACAGTGATAACACATTGAGTTGATGTATAAATACTAAATATCTGACATTGTGTTCCCATTTGAACTTTGTTATGCTTTTTAAAATGGTTGTGCAGTGATAACACATTTACTTGACAATTATACACATCTGACATTGTTTTTCCAGTTGGGATTTGGTTGTGCTTTTACACTGAACAAAAATATAAAACGCAACGTGCAACAATTTCAAAGATTGTACTGAGTTACAGTTCATATAAGGAAATCACTCTATTGAAATAGATTCATTATGCCCTAATCTATGGATTTCACATGACTGGGAATACAGATATGCATCTGTTGGTCACAGATACCTTATAAGGTAAGGGGCGTGGATCAGAAAACCAGTCAGTATCTGGTGTGACCACCATTTACCTCATGCAGCGTGACACATCTCCTTCACATAGAGTTGATCAGGCTGTTGATTGTGGCCTGGGGAATGTTGTCCCACTCTTCTTCAGTGGCTGTGCGAAGTTGCCGGATATCGGGGGGGAACTGGAACATGCTGTCGTACACATCGATCCATGGATGACATGTCTGGGGAGTATTTTGCCCATAGAATAACTGGTACATTTTCAGCTTCCAGGAATTGTGTAAAGATCCTTGCGACATGGGGCTGTGCATTATCATGCTGAAACATGAGGTGATTGTGTCGGATGAATGGCACGACAATGGGCCTCAGGATCTCATCACAGTATCTCTGTGCATTCAAATTGATAATCGATTAAATGCAATTGTGTTCATTGTCCGTAGCTTATGCCTGCCCATACCATAACCCCACCATGAGGCACTCTGTTCACAACATTGACATCAACAAACCGCTCGCCCACACAACGCCATACACTCTGTCTGCCATGTGCCCAGTACAGTTGAAACTGTGATTCATCCATGAAGAGCACACTTCTCCAGCGTGCCAGTGAAAGGTCAAAGGTGAGTATTTGCCCACTGCAGTCAGGTCAAGACCCTGGTGAGGACGATGAGAACGCAGAGGAGTTTCCCCGAAGACGGTTTCTGAGAGTTGGTGCAGAAATTCTTTTGGTTGTGCAAACCCCCAGTTTCATCAGCTGTCCGGGTGGCTGGTCTCAGATGATCCTTCAGGTGAAGAAGACTGATGTGGAGGTCCTGGGCTGGCGTGGTTACACTTGGTCTGCGGTTATGAGGCCGGTTGGACGTAATGCCAATATCTCTAAAACGACATTGGAGGCAACTTATGGTAGAGAAATTAACATTAAATTATCTAGCAACAGCGCTTGTGGACATTCCTGCAGTCTGCATGCCAAATGCATGCTCCCTCAAAACCTGAGACATTGTGTTGCATGACAAAACTGCACGCTTTAGAGTTGCCTTTTGTCCCCAGCACAAGGTGCACCTGTGTAATGATCATGCTGTTTAATCAGCTTCTTGATATGCCACACCTGTCAGGTGGATGGATTATCTTGGTAAAAGGAGAAATGCTCACTAACAGGGATGTAAATAAATTTGTGCACAGAATTTGAGAGAAATAAAGCATTTTTGTGCATATGGAAAATTTCTAGTAAACTTTTATTTCAGTACATGAAAAATGGGACCAACACATTACAAGTTGTGTTTATATTATTGTTCAGAATAAATAGTTGAAAGCACAGTAATCTCTGTTAACCCAAAAGTCATTTGGTCAGCTGCTTGATTAACTTCAGTCTACACGCAGGCAGTGGTGTACTTACCATTAGGCAGAAGAGGCAATTGCATCACGACTCACATCATCAAGGGGTCTCGTGAGCAGGCAATACAAAATTAAAAAAATACAACAGTGCACTGTTTTGGATGCTGGAATTATTTTGGATGAACGTACGAAGGTAACCTACTTTTTGAAGTGATTTGTTTGACAATCTGATGAAAATGTCATGACTGGTTGTGTTCATGGCACATTAAAAGGTAATAGATTATTTTATTTTTTTTACAGTTAAGTAAATGTCTTTACTATAAAACGCATTGGATAAAAAATGTGGCCGCAGAAGCTGCCCAAGCAAGATTCAAAAAGCATAGTAATAACACATTGGGATTTCAACAAACTTCTTGCTGTCTTTTTTGAATGGGCAAATAAAGGGTCGAATCTCATTGATCAACGTCTCAACCAAATATTACCCACATTTTCACATTGAAATGGCGTGGTGTACCCAGTGGGATGATACGGCGGGGACTGAACCGGCATCTGGAGGGATGTTGGTGTCATATCCTTGACAAACTCTCCTACCGCTGTGCCCTTTGGCAAGGCTCTTAAGCCCCAAAATAGCTCTTGGGACACGGTACTGTGGCTGACAAATATGTGTGTTTTGTGTGTTGTCTGGGGGGGGACGGGGGGGAGGTAAGAGAAGAGCAGAATACCACTTTCTGTTGTCACAAATGAACAACAATAGTTGCATTGTATACAGCCCACATGTTACAGATGGCATCACATATTAATACCAGGGAGTCAGGGGTGGCTGGTGAGAGGAGCTGTAGGAGGACAAGCTCATTGTAACGGCTAGGATGGAATAAACGGAACAGTAACAAACATACAGAAACCACGTTTGACTACGTTCTATTACATCCAGGCGTTACAACGAGCCCGTCCTCCTCCCACCAGCCTCCACTGCCGTGAACAGGGGAGTAAACCCTGGTGTTCCTGACGTCAGAACTCAAATCCTCAGTGCTTTAGGTGCCAGTTATAGACGGGCCGTAGATAATATCCTGACCATACGTCACTCTTCACAGGTGAGTGTGAAGTTTATACTCCTCACCTGATTCACATTGAGACAACACACTCCGGTATCATTTCAATTTACATCAATTGTGAGTTTAAATAATCAGTGGAAAACATTATTTTATTGCCATGCTATCGCTACTGACAAAAACACACTCATCTTATAGTTGGGGTAGTGAGCATGTCTAGTATTTAAAGACGGGATTCAGAGAGTCAAATGACACACCCAGTGTGTCAGTGCACTGCAATTAGCAATGGTGTGCATTGAGAAATATTCTGTATAGACACCGAAGGAAGACGATCTTGGCCATGTTCTGTTATAATCTCCACCCGGCACAGCCAGAAGAGGACTGGCCACCCCTCATAGCCTGGTTCCTTTCTAGGTTTCTTCCCAGGTTCTGGCCTTTCTAGGGAGATTTTCCTAGCCACCGTGCTTCTACACCTGCATTGCTTGCTGTTTGGGGGTGTTCGGCTGGGTTTCTGTACAGCACTTTGAGATATCAGCTGATGTAAGAAGGGCTTTATAAATACATTTGATTTGATTAAGACTGCTGTGACATGCAGATAAATACAAGGTATTTGTGACCGTCTGGCAAGCGCCAAGGGATGACCAGACGACATGACCAGAGAAAATAGGTCTTCACCGTTTCAGTTGTAAATTCTCCCATCAAGAGGCTTTGCTGACTAGGTTGTGCTGCAGTTCCATAACGACGATGACAGACCCTTAGCTCATGTCCTTTCGTGATCACTGTAGTGCAGGGGGTGTTTAATGAACTCACCCCCTTCGAGTTTTATCCAGCCCTGCCGGTTACACGTTTCTCCCTGGCACCTACTTGATCAATGAATGTTACCGATTGGTTAAAGTGTCCACACCTGAGGGATTCTCACACCGCCAAGCTGAACCGAGCCAAGTTGTACTCAGCTGGCCTGAGTATCGGGTGCCAGCAGTTTGGTTCCAGCATGTACGACAGTGTGAAAAGGGTACTGGTTTCCCAGGTAGCAATCAGTCCTTGGTTAAAAGGCAAGGATAAACATGAGCAGGTGTGGAGCCGTGCTGGAAGGATGGAAACAGTTCAGACCATAAGTTCTGACAGATGTACTCAGGTGTGGACTAAGCATTGATCATGGATTTTTTTCTCTCTCTTCAAAACATCAAATTGAGAGTTTGTATGATAATAGTAATCTTACTTGATATGGTGTTTTTATAATATATGCAAAATTGCCAATTAGCAGATGCTTTTATCCAAAGCGCCTTACATTAATGCCACGTATAAGTTTTCATATCGGTGGCTCCCAGCGGGAATCGAACCGACTGTGGGAGCCACAGGACCACTTATAATAAGTAGAAGCAGTTGTTACCTGTAGTACGCCATATATGGTCAACATGTTAACATTTTACGTCTGTTATGTTCCAAGTTGTAGGATACAGTTGAAAAGCAAGGTAGCTATGGGTACGGTTACCGCTGGCGTCAGTAATTATGTTTCATAGTAGGCTATGTGAGTTTAAAAGAAGAAATGTCTGTGCCAAAAGTGATTGGTCTAACACACACACACACACCTGAATCAACTAATCAAGGGCTTATTGAAGCACCTGGGGTCATGCTGGACGGGAACAGAAATATGCAGTCCTTTGGGTCCACGGGAACAGGTTGAGAAACACGGGGGTCCGATTCAGAGGTTTTGTGATACCTTCTGATATTGTTAACATCCCTCAAAATCAACTCATCTTTGAAGAAAAGGATACCTTGTTTTGATCACAAATTCAAACAAAATGTGTATTTCTATCAATTTAAGAATGATTAAATAAACAAGTGAAATTCATACATTAATTATTATTTTTTAAAGCATAATTATCCCTTTTACTTACGGGAACTTGTTTGTTGTTCTCTTCAGTTTTCTATAGATTGTCTATATGTCTAATGTAACCGTTGTCACGTATTGACCATATTATTGAAGGGAAACTGTAAAAAAAGATATATTAGTGGCTTGTACCACACTACCAGTAACCTACCTTTACTTTCATTGCTTCCACATAACATGTATGTCCTTGGATTTAAAATGGGGGCAATTAATTTCATCAACAACAGATACAAAAAGCTTAAGAGGGACTGCACATGAGCTGCAAGTTCATTGACAGTATTAAGTAGTTCAAGGCCAAACAAATAAAGCTTAAAAAAAGGGGGCAATCTACAAAACAAACAATAACACCGTCACATTTTAAGGGTAAACGGCTTAGGGATGGGGCTGGAGAAATGGAACCCCTCAAATTCATTGAAGGGACTATGGATGAAAGGACTGACCATCCACGATAACAAAATGATAGGTTTTAACCATGTTTCAAAGCTATAGTGTTTGTAAACAATCTAATTGCAAACTAACAATGGAGTAAACACACATTAACTGTGTATTTTGTGTTCTGATGGGGTATGACAGTTGAACTAAGCTCATCAAGGCATTTCTAAGTTAATATTTGTCAAGAATCAAATGGGTATATATATCATTAGTATAGATAAAAATAGATGTAGCAATCACAGATTGCCACTTTAATTTCCCCTCCTTTAATACAGAAAACTGATTATCCGGCCTGGGTAGAGTACTGCAACTCTGTACTCAAGTGAAAGTACCGCTACTTCAAAATAACTGACTTCACTACATTAGAAGAGTAGACCGACAAAACCAAGATTTTAAAAATAAGTATTTGCTGGAAACGAAGTAGACGAGACTAAATTGCTTACTTTTTCTCTGACGTCACACCACCTCACTAGACGTTACATGGCATGTGTAATTTACATCCCCGTTTCTACCAATAACTTGTATAAACCCTGCATTGCTGATGCTATGTGTTGCCCAGTGAGACGCTTTGAAGCCACCAGGAGCAGCAGTCCATAGAGATAGATAGAGGACTGATCTTTGTTTCTGTGCCATGACGGCATAGGTCGCGCCATTGAGGCAATCTCCATTTTGAAGTAGTCAATTTTCTTCTTCGCGATTGGGTGATCCCTTCTGATGACCCAGTTGGACATGACTGGTTGGAAGGATCAGCCAATGAAATCTCACCCGGTGTACTATATTAAAATGGCGGAAGCCCTCAATGGGACTGCACATGATAAAACAGCCTTTTGGTCACTAGCGCTCTCTATCGTTCTCTATGGAGCAGTCCTCCATGCTAGGAATGAATGGAATTCTACAGTATTAAAAAGGTCAAAATGACATGTTTTTAAATTACTTTTGCTGTAATTAGAATAAACGTGTCAATGTAGACATTCAATTATTTCTATAGCTTCCAAACCATTTTTACAATGGTGTACCAAGATGGCTGCAGGGTGACTTCAAAACAGCACCACCTGTCAGTCATTCAGGGTTTATACACATCATTGGTTGCTACAAAAGGAGAATTTGTATTTATAATGGATCCCCATTAGCTATTGCCAGCTCCTCTTCCTGGGGACCGGCAGAATTAATGCAGTTTATTTAAAAAATTAAACATTACAATACATTTACAGATTTCACAATACACTGTGTGCCTTCAGGCCCCTACTCCACCACTAAAGCCTGGTTCCTCTCTAGGTTTCTTCCTAGGTTCTGGCCTTTCTAGGGAGTTTTTCCTAGCCACGTTGCTTCTACACCTGCATTGCTTGCTGTTTGGGGTTTTAGGCTGGATTTCTGTATAACACTTTGTGACATCAGCTGATCTAAGAAGGGCTTTATAAACAAATTTGATTTGATTTAAAGGAAAGGGGGGGGTACCTAGTCAGTTGTACAACAATGCATTCACCTGAAAATGTGTCTTCCGCATTTAAACCAAACCCTCTGAACCAGAGAGGTGCTGGGGGGCTGCCATAATCGACATCCACGTCTTCCACGTTAACGACGTCGACGTTAACTGCGCTGCTCACCACATATCTACAGTACAAAATCCATGTGTACGTGTGTGTATAGTGCATATGCTATCGTGTGTGTGTGTATGCATGTGTCTGTGTCTTCACAGTCCCCGTTGTTCCATAAGGTGTATTTTTATATGAATTTTTAAAAATATATAATTCTACTGGTGCATCTTGACTCTATTCCTGATGTGGAATAGAGTACCATGTAGTCATGGCTCTATGTAGTACTGTTCACCGCCCATAGTCTGTTCTCGACGGGGACTGTGAAGAGATGGCATGTCTTTTGGGGTGTGTATGGGTATCTGAGCTGTGTGCCAGTAGTTCAAAACAGACAGCTCGGTTCATTCAACATTTCAATACCTCTCATAAATACAAGTAGTGATGAAGTCAATCTCTCCTCCACTTTGAGCCAGGAGAGATTGACGTGCATATTATTAATATTAGCGATCCATGTACATCCAAGGGCCAGCCGTGCTGCCCTGTTCTGAGCCAATTGCAATTTTCCTAAGTCCCTTTTTGTGGCAGTTGACCACACGACTGAACAGTAGTCCATGTGCGACAAAACTAGGGCCTGTAGGACCTGCCTTGTTGATAATGTTGTTAAGAAGGTAGAAACTAGGGCCTGTAGGTCCTGCCTTGTTGATAGTGTTGTGAAGAAGGTAGAAACTAGGGCCTGTAGGACATGCCTTGTTGATAGTGTTGTTAAGAAGGTAGAAACTAGGGCCTGTAGGACCTGCCTTGTTAATAATGTTGTTAAGAAGGTAGAAACTAGGGCCTGTAGGACCTGCCTTGTTGATAGTGTTGTGAAGAAGGTAGAAACTAGGGCCTGTAGGACATGCCTTGTTGATAGTGTTGTTAAGAAGGTAGAAACTAGGGCCTGTAGGACCTGCCTTGTTGATAGTGTTGTTAAGAAGGTAGAAACTAGGGCCTGTAGGACCTGCCTTGTTGATAGTGCTGTTAAGAAGGTAGAGCAGCACTTTATTATGGACATACAACAGTAGCTCAGATTGGGAGAAGTATCTCTGTTTTGACCATGACGGGCTACAATCCAGGATTACTCCCAAGCATTTTAGTTCGTTTGAGTTTATTTTTACAGGGACAGTTGCACATTAATCAACGTTTCAGTAAAAGTGCCGGTTTTAGCCAGCCGGCTAATTTTCAACCACAGTCCCTGGGCAGGTTATTAAAAACAATGTCACCTCACTCAACTTCCACATTATTTATTACAAGATTTGGTGGAGATTTAGGGTTTAGTGAAGTACAATGCTTTTAGTTTAAATATTTAGGACTAACTTATTCCTTGCCACCCCCTCTGAAACTAAGTGCAACTCTTTGTTTAGTGTTGCAGTCCTTTCAGTCACTGTAGTAGCTGACGTGTACAATAGTGTTGAGTCATCCGGATACATAGACACACTTTACTCAAAGCCAGTGGCATGTCATTAATAAAGATTGAAAAAAATAGTCAAATGGGCCTAGACAGCTGCCCTGGGGAATTCCTGATTCTACCTAAGAACACCCTCTGTGGTCTGTTTTTCCAGCAGCAGACTATGATAGAAAACGTCAAAAAGGCGCACTGAAGAAAAAAAACAGCCACCACAATCTCTTTATCATCAATTTCTCTCAGCCAATCATCAGTCATTTGTGTAAGAGCTGTGTTTGTTGAATGTCCTTCCCTAGAAGCATGCTGAAAGTTTGTCAATTTGTTTACTGTAAAAGAGCATTGTATCTGGTCAAACACCATTTTTTCCCAAAAG
The DNA here is from genome assembly GCF_029448725.1 of Salvelinus fontinalis. Taxonomy (NCBI): domain Eukaryota; kingdom Metazoa; phylum Chordata; class Actinopteri; order Salmoniformes; family Salmonidae; genus Salvelinus; species Salvelinus fontinalis. The sequence goes on from NC_074688.1 coordinate 37,270,764, forward strand.
TTTACGAAGGGTTGGTAACAAGCTGATTGGTTGGCTATTTGAGCCAGTAATTAAAAAAATATATATTATTAGGTAACGGAATGACTTTTGCTTCCCTCCAGGCCTGACGGCGCACGCTCTCTAGTAGGCTTAAACTGAAAATATGGCAAATAGGAGTTGCAATATCGTCCGCTATTATCCTCAGTAATTTGCCATCCAAGATATCAGACCCCGGTGTCTTGTCATTGTTGATAGACAATTTTTTCACCTCTTCCACACTCACTTTACAGAATTCAAAATTACAATGCTTGTCTTTCATAATTTGGTCAGATATACTTGGACGTGTAGGGTCAGCGTTTGTTGCTGGCACGTCATGCCTAAGTTTGCTAATATTGCCAATGAAAAAATAATTTAAGTAGTTGGCAATATCAGTTGGTTATGTGATGAATGAGCGATCAGATTCAATGAATGATGGAGCCGAGTTTGCCCCTTTGCCCTACATTTAATTTAAGGTGCTCCAAAGCTTTTTACTATCATTCTTTATGTCATTTATCTTTGTTTCATAGTGTAGTTAATTATTTTTTATTCAGTTTAGTCACATTTCTCAATGTGCAAAATGTTTGCCAATCAATTGTGCAGCCAGACCTATTTGCCATTCCTTTTGCCTCATCCCTCTCAACCATACAGTTTAAATTCCTCATCAATCCACAGGGATTTAACAATTTTTAACAGTCATTTTCTTAATAGGTGCATACTTATTAGTAACTGGAATAAGCAATTTCATAAGTGTGTCAAGTGCCGTGTCTGTTCGCTCATCATTACACACCACGGACCAACAAATATTCTTTACATCGTCAACATAGGAATCACTACAAAACATATTGTATGACCTCTTATACACTATATTAGGACCAGCCTTAGGAACTGGTTTTCCTAGATATGGCTACATCTGATGTATCTGGATACTGTTTTCAAGAACATTTCTGCAGCATTAGTAAAGATGTGATCAATACATGTTGATGATTTCATTCCTGTGCTGTTTGTAACTACCCTGGTAGGTTGACTGATAATCTGAACCAGGTTGCAGGCACTGGTTACAGGTATAAGCGTTTTCTCGAGTGGGCAGCCTGATGATAGCCAGTCAATATTTAAATCACCCAGAAAATATAACTGTAGATATCACATACATTTATCAAGCATTTCACACATTATCCAGATACTGACTGTTAGTACTTGGTAGTCTATAGCAGCTTCCCACCAGAATGGGCTTTAGGTGAGGCAGATGAACCTGTAGCCATATTTCTTCAACAATATTTAACATGAAATCCTCTCTAATCTTAAAAAGAACGTGGTTCTGAATATAAACAGCAACACCTCCACCATTGGCATTTCTATATTTTCTGTAAATGTTATAACCTTGTATTGCTACCACTGTATCAAAGGTATTAGGTAGTTGTTGGGAATTGTTAGATATTACTGCATTGTTGAAACTAGAAGCACAAGCATTTCGCTACACTCGCATTAACATCTACTAACCATGTGTATGTGACTAAAACAATTTGATTTGACTATCTAAGTGAGTGTCAGAGGTACTAGCAAATTATTGATTTCATGAACGTTGTTTGTTAAGCTACATATGTTAACGTGGGCTATTTTTTTAGCACTTTTCTGGGATGCTTGCTTGTTTTCATTGCTTTACTGGGAAGCTTAGTAGAGGTAGACATGCTCAGGTTATTTATGTTAGTGCAGGATGAGCTGCTCACAGTGGACTTCCTCCTCGGGCACACCGCCTCAGTGCTAACAGGATGAGCTGCTCACAGTGGACTTCCTCCTCGGGCACACCGCCTCAGTGCTAACAGTATCACGCTGGTTCATGGGCACATGATTACTGCATACAATAGCTGTAGGCTCAGCAGAGGCATTCAGGACAGTTAGAGGGACATAAATTAGGTTACTTACATTGTGTCTTCCAACGCCCCTGGTGTAATGTATATTTGCTGAAGCATTATGACAACTCAGCGACACAATGGTAGGGATTAACTGAGCAGGGCTTGGGTCATTTATAAGTCATTGTCTCAGCGCAGCCTTATAATGCTGTGAAAGGATCCAGGATCCCACAGGATTTGGGTGGATCCCATCCTCCTTATAAAACGTGTTTTGTCGACAAAAAGGTAACGAAATTGTCAACAAAAGTTAAACCCACTGCATTGCAATAATCACGTAGCCAGTTGTGAAGAGAAAGAATCCTGCTAAAGTGTTCAAGGCAACGATTCAGAGATGGCAGTGGGCCAGACATGATGGGTCTTTTATTAGTGTCGAGCAGAGAGTCAATCAGCTCTTTTGAAATCCAGTGTTCAACTGTTCAGAGCTGCCCTTCACAATGTCATTAAAACCCACATGGACTACGATAGAATCGATTTCCATGTCTTGGCATAGTATGTTCGAGAACAGCTTAGTAATGTCATTTACTCAACCTACAGGGTGGGACATTGTTTTTGTTGCCCCCTGAAATCTGATCCAAGATCAGATTTACATCTTTAGATAAGCTGATCCTAGATCTGTGACAGTAAGCGACTGCCCCCCAGCACTGCCCCCCCCCCCCCCCCCCGTCCCGTCTTTTAGTAGACAAGCTTTCCTATAGCTACACCATACAAGTGGAGGATTAAGATCCCAAATACAAATGTAACTAATAAATGGGCAGAAAAATGCTGAATTGTAAAAACTCATGAATAGTTTAGCATAAATATAACACGCTCAGATTAGAATAACAATCATATCCTTACTGCTTATTTGTCTGAGTAAAAATAATGAAAACTGAACCCCGAACCCGAGACTCATTCTGTACACCATATCCAAAAGGATCTCACCTAGTCAATGACAGTAGCAGCAATGTTTATGTGCTCAATATAGTATTTATATGCATTTGCATACCGTACACTTCTGATAACATGAAACTGAATTAATTCCTACATAACCACAGTGCCACCGCAGGGAGGTAGTGGGTCTTATCCTTACCCAGGTCTCAGATTCCACCGGCAGAGGATCCTGTGGTGGAGCTCCACCGTGGTGCCCACAGGCTGTCCTGCCTCCTTCGTTCCTGCTAGAGCCACAAGTCTAATGCCAGTCCCCCACCCACCCTACAGTGGCCAACAATCTTATTGTTGATACTTTCTGCCGATTAAACGTAACCGAACTGAGAACATATTTGAGTTCACTGTTGGGTAGATAAACATCCTGTATATTTCCTTACTGTTGAATAAATGTGTTTAGGAATCTTTCTCTTCAACTACGCAAAGTATGTAACCGTATCAATAGTGTTTGATAAGGCCTGAAAAAACCCAGGGCTAGTGTGAAACCGTGACCAATGCTCATTTCATACATTATGATCAGCTGGGAGTCCTGGACATAGAGAAAAACATTGTTTCAGCTCACCTCGTGTCTTTGGCCCACACACAAATAAAACACTGGAATATTGTAAATTGAGCAATAAAGATATCTGATATCGCAGGAACAGCATAATGACAACTAACAACTGTTCTGCTCGGACGGCAATTTCAGGTCATTTGTGGCAACTTGAATTGTGATAGATTAGAGTAACTGTGGCTCGTTCAGTTGTTTCTGGGACTTGACCCCCCCCCCCAATATGTCACGAGAACAATCCAGTAAATTCCAACGGGAGAGGGAGCATCACCTTTACCTGTCAGCCACTGGAGAAGTTCCTCAGTATTAGTCCCAGCGAGGAACGGACCTGCGATATCCATATTCCACGTCCAGAAACACTCACCTTAGTGAGGCCTCGTGACACTGACGATCCTGACACAGTGTCAATTGGAGCCACAGAACAGAACTACAAAAAAATATATATTGTAGCCACTGCTGGTGTCTTTGTTGAACGCTGTTAGGGTGGCTAAAAGTATCACCTCCCAGGTTCACCTCATTTCACCTACCTGGGTGATAACCTCAAGTTGACTGAGATAAAAGGCCGGCAGATAAGACCACTGGAGGAGCGTGGGAGTCCGTGTCAGGGTGGAGTGGGTTTCAGGTTTAAACCGTATGGCCCCGATACTGAACTAGGTGCTATGAAGTATCTTGAAAACGTATAATAAACGTAGTGAGAAACATTACGTGTCATACACAACTGTTCTATGTTGAAGTTACTTATTATTGCAATAGAGGATGTTTTAGGCAGGTTTGACAACACATATTATTTAGCTATATATATATATATATATATATATATATTCTGTTGATAAATTATTGCAGGAAATCGCTACCTTTTCCAGAAATGTTGTAAAAACGGCAAAGATGACATTTAGATGGGGATTATGGTCTCTTCCTTCTAGTGAGCATGTTTTCATTAATCCCTTCTAAAAAATATAATAAAATCCCAAGCCTGCGTCTGAAGACAACCATAAACTTGTGTTGTGTTTGATTGCTGCACATGCCACAACGTTCAGGTCCATGGGTTCATGTGTGTTTGTGTGCAAGAACTAGGAACACAGTTACAAGCACAATTGTCCATAGTAGTACAACCCTGATCTGCCTTGTAACAAGAAACAGCCTCTGGTACAACCTATATACACACACACACACACGATGCAACTAACAGGTCAAACTTGATGTGAAGCAATCCATCTGCTAATATATTTTGAATAATAAATCATGTGATTATTTTTGTGTTGTGAGCATTACAGTGCAATCAGAAAGACCCTTTCCCCTTTTCCACATTTTGTTACATTACAGCCATATTCTAAAATGGATTAAATAATTATTTTTTTAAGTGATCAATCGACACACAATAATCCATAATGACAAAGGAAACAGTTCCTACATTTTATATAAAAAACTGAAAATGTCACATTTACATACGTTTGGAACCACCTAATCTTTCTAGAACTGGCCGCTCAGCCAAACTGAACAATTGGTGGAGAAGGGCCTTGGTCAGGGAGGTGACCAAGAACCCGATGGTCACTCTGACAGAGCTCCAGAGTTCCTCTGTGGAGATGGGAGAACCTTCCAGAAGTACAACCATCTCTGCAGCATTCCACCTATCAGGCCTTTATGGTAGAGTGGCCAGACGGCACATGACAGCCCGCTTGGAGTTTGCCAAAGGGCACCTAAAGGTCTCTCAGACCATGAGAAACAAGATTCTCTGGTCTGATGAAAACAAGATTGAACTCTTTGGCCTGAATGTCAAGCGTCACATATGGAGGAAACCTGGCACCATCCCTACGGTGAAGCATGGTGATGGCAGCATCATGCTGTGGGGATGTTTTTCAGAAGCAGGGACTGGGAGACTAGTCAGGATCGAGGCAAAGATGAACGGAGCAAAGTACTGAGAGATCCTTGATGAAAACCTGTTCCAGAGCGCTCAGGACCTCCGACCGTGGCGAAGGTTCACCTTCCAACAGGACAACGACCCTAAGTACACAGCCAAGACAACGCAGGAGTATGTATCAATGTCCTTGAGTGGGCCCAGCCAGAGCCTGGACTTGAACATCTCTGGAGATACCTGATAATAGCTGTGCAGCAACGCTCCCCATCCATCCTGACAGAGCTTGAGAGGCTCTGCAGAGAAGAATGGGAGAAACTCCCCAAATACAGGTGTGCCAAGCTTGTAGCGTCATACCCAAGAAGACTCGAGACTGTACTCGCTGCCAAAAGGTGCCTCGACAAAGTACTGATTAAAGGGTCTGAATACTTATGAACATGTAATTTCAGTTACTTTATTTTTTATACACTTGCAAAAATGTCTAAACCTGTTTTTGCTTTGGCATTTTGGGGTATTGTGATGTCATTATGGGGTATTGTGATGTCATTGTGGGGTATTGTGATGTCATTGTGGGGTATTGTGATGTCATTGTGGTGTATTGTGTGTAGATTGATGAGGGGGAAAAAATAACATGTAATCCATTTTAGAATAAGGCTGTAACGTCACAAAATGTGGAACAAGTCAAAGGGTCTGAATACTTTCCAAAGTGCACTGTATTAAAGGAATGTGGAACAGGTTGTTCCTTCCAATGGGATCATCTCAAAAGAGAAACATATTTTAAAATCCTGGGTTAAGTGAGTCAAATATTAAGCTGGTTCAATGATCTTCATGATAGCATAGATCATTCTGCCTCCGTCATGCTAGGAAGTATATACAAACCGAGTGGACTTCAGGCCCATCTGCACATCACAGAATGGTGTGATAGTCCCTCACCTCATGACTGTGACAGAGGGCACGCAGTCCTCAGAGTCTCACAATTACATTCCGTTCAAACTAATGTCAATCGAATTAGAATGTCAATATATTTGGCTTGAAAAAACAAAAAGGGCAAAAAGGACTTTGAACAGCAGCTGATATTGATATGGTGAAAAATCAATCCGAGGGAGCCGAACACCAGGTGGTACACTCAAAAATGGTAGAAAAATCCATATTACAAACTCTAGATCAGCTTCATAAAAAGGTTTTATTTTTATGCAAAACTGTTTATCGTCTGTTTCAGTGACCAACGCGGCCCTACTAGAAGGGTCAACGTTAAAACGAAATTTGGAACCATTGAGAAAAGTCCCTAACTGGAAAAATCTGTTAACATCACAGTGCAATAGTCATCACAAAACACGATTGTCTGTGTTCCAGCCCAACTAGACGTTAGGCTATAAAAGGCCTGGGGGGGGGGGGGGGGAGTGCGCCATTTAAATAAAACCAGGAGAGGAAGAGGTGAACTTGAGGCTACTTTGGTGAATTTGCGAGGCGTGCAAGAGTGCAAAAGATACAGGTTACCAAGACATATGTTCACAGTTCTTTCTGCCTGACCCCTCCTCTCTCTTCCTCACGCTGGCTCGCCAGCTCTCTTCCTCACGCTGGCTCGCCTGCTCTCTTCCTCACGCTGGCTCGCCTGCTCTCTTCCTCACGCTGGCTCGCCTGCTCTCTTCCTCACGCTGGCTCGCCTGCTCTCTTCCTCACGCTGGCTCGCCTGCTCTCTTCCTCACGCTGGCTCGCCTGCTCTCTTCCTCACGCTGGCTCGCCTGCTCTCTTCCTCACGCTGGCTCGCCTGCTCTCTTCCTCACGCTGGCTCGCCTGCTCTCTTCCTCACGCTGGCTCGCCTGCTCTCTTCCTCACGCTGGCTCGCCTGCTCTCTTCCTCACGCTGGCTCGCCTGCTCTCTTCCTCACGCTGGCTCGCCTGCTCTCTTCCTCACGCTGGCTCGCCTGCTCTCTTCCTCACGCTGGCTCGCCTGCTCTCTTCCTCACGCTGGCTCGCCTGCTCTTTCTCTTTGCTAACGATGCCAGTGTGTGTTCAGTCTTTGGTCTGTTGCGTTTTGAATCATCTTGGCCTATTCATTAAATGATAGGCCCTGCTTTACTGAAGTTGCAAGCCAAGAAATTGCGAGAGAGCATTCCTTTGCGACATACAGCTTTTGATTTGCCGATCGATAGGCCTAGTGCACGGTTCTGACTGTCTGGTGGCTGACCTGTCCATACTGATCGATAGGCCTAGTGCACGGTTCTGACTGTCTGGTGGCTGACCTGTCTATACTGATCGATAGGCCTAGTGCACGGTCTGACTGTCTGGTGGCTGACCTGTCTATACTGATCGATAGGCCTAGTGCATGGTTCTGTCTGTCTGGTGGCTGACCTGTCTATACTGATCGATAGGCCTAGTGCACGGTTCTGTCTGTCTGGTGGCTGACCTGTCTATACTGATAGATAGACCTAGTGCACGGTTCTGACTGTCTGGTGGCTGACCTGTCTATACTGATAGATAGACCTAGTGCACGGTTCTGACTGTCTGCCTGGTGGCCGAACTGCCAATACTGTGCCACTCCTCTCGTTCAGTCCATCGCTAGCTCGCTATGAAAGATGTGAGTTTGTGTTCTGCGATGTACAGCAACTAGTCTCTCCTCTCCCAAAACACTGAAACGTAAAAACGATTCTTAGCAGAATCAAATCTTGACACTCAGAATCGGGATTCGGCGCCGGGAGTCGACATGCAAGGTGTCGAGAAATCAATTAATTTTGGGGTGACGCTCCACCACTACGTCATCGTCGTTAACAGTTGGTAAAAATGTCAGAGGAAGGCAAGCGACAGCAGGGAAGTCCTGTATGGCAACACTATGAGAAGTTAAATGAGAAGGAAATCCAAACTTTTGCAAGGTGGAATGGAGGAACATTAATGACGGTACAGGTGTAATAGTTAAACCATCTGAAAGGGGACGTACTGTGAGACCCAAACCACAAGGTGGAATGGAGGAACAGTAATGGTAGTACAGGTGTAATAGTTAAACCATCTGAAAGGGGACGTACTGTGAGACCCAAACCACAAGGTGGAATGGAGGAACAGTAATGGTAGTACAGGTGTAATAGTTAAACCATCTGAAAGGGGACGTACTGTGAGACCCAAACCACAAGGTGGAATGGAGGAACATTAATGGCGGTACAGGTGTAATAGCTAAACCATCTGAAAGGGACGTACTGTGAGACACAAACCAAACCACAAGGTGGAATGGAGGAACAGTAATGGTAGTACAGGTGTAATAGCTAAACCATCTGAAAAGGGGACGTACTGTGAGACCCAAACCATTTCTGGCACCAGTGCAGCTGCATTGAAATTGTTGGAATTTTGTTGGAAAAACTCTACAAAAATAGCCATTTAAACATTATCAAAAATGTTCCATTTGTCACATCCCTAGATCCCACATAATATCTTACTATCAGGGAATATCAGGAAGGCACCTTTTTTGGATTAGACAAGTGAAAAGACAAGTATTGACTAGTAACATAACCTTTCCATTTATTGGGGGTTATTGTGAAACTCAGTAAAAAGGTGTCGTGTAGACAGAAACTGGATCATTGCATGCAGACTGGTTGACTTACTACAGGAGGAAAGCTATACAACAGCCTTTCAATATAGACCTTTGTTTTTATATAGGTGATGTACTGAGGTGAGTGAAAACCTGTGAAATACTAGTCACCCCATGCCATGATACTAGTAAAATCGGTTTTTATTCATCCACTTTCTCACATTGTTGCATTTGTTTTGAGGAAAAGTGTATGCATTTCTATACCAATACTTAGAAAACCTGCAATTTTAATAAACAAATACAGAAAACTGACAACTAAGGCACAAAACCTCAGGATAGACTCTGTTTCCCAAGAAAAAAGACGGTGAGATACTACGGTGAGACAGAACACCCAGACTAGTGTGTTTCATTGGGACCCTGCTGTCTGAGGTGTGTTTCATTGGGTCCCCTGTAGTGGGTGTTACCTGTACGTGGGCGGTGGCAGCTCCCTCGGTCTCCATGGCGTCCACTCCTCCATTGTTCAGTACTCCTGGTTTAGTCAGCTCCTTCACGTCATCTCCCCACTCTGACAAACAGACCAATCAATCAGGAATAATTATACACTTAAACAGGCTAGCTACACCAGCAATGTAGAGATAGATATAACCTAACTCCGTGTCCAATATATCTGACTTAGACAGGAATTTCTTCAGACCACTTGACCTAACTAGGAAAAGTTATAGTCCAGTTTTTTTACGAGTCAAGTTGAGAGTTCAGGAAAAACTCCAGGCCACAATAATTCCACATCTAGACAGAAGGTGAATCTCAACAGGGACCCCTTGATTCCTCACATCCTTCTTCAAAGTGCATTGGAGGAGGTCTAAGGAGAGGAACCAGAAATCTTCTTCTCCAATGCATTTTGAGAAGGAGACGAGGAGAGGAATCAAGGAAGACAATTGAGATCCACCCAAAGCAGACAGTGTTGCGGTTGTAGAAGACAGTCAGATGTTCACCTGGACAGAGTGTTTCTGCGTCCAGCATGCCTCCCTCCCTGTACCCCTCCAGCTCCTCCATCTTCACTTTGCTCCAGGGGATGTAGGTGACGCCTCGCTCCATGTCCCAGAACTTCTTATGGGTCGCCTTTATACCCTTGTTCAAGGCCCATGCAATCTACACAAAAATACAATACGCTTAAATTATTCAGTAAAAGAACAAAGAACAAATTAGCAAACTAGTTTCCTCCTTGCTGACCTGACGAAATGATGAGAATATTTTTGTCTTATAATATACGTGTCTTCAAATCATATCGTCAGGTCAGCAAGGAGGAAACTAGTTTGCTAATGAGACACCTTTGAGTTTAGGAGGCTCTTTTGGGATCAACCTTGACAGCCAAACAGTCCATTTTGGTGAATACTGACTCCTCCATAAACCCAGGCTATTACAAGCTTATCTTCCACTAATTTTAGCAACCGTCAATATAGATTATCTTTAAAAACAATGTAAAACATTGGGTTTAGAAAAATAAATAACTGAGTTGCTGCCTGGAATACTGAAAGTGCTGTACTTTTTCGATACTAGAACATGAAACAGAAATAATTTTACTTTCAGGACTTTCTGTCAAATGTGTCTCACGACATATACGGATTGATAGGAACCAGTCTGTCTAGTAATTTGTCTGAATCTTCTCTAGGGGGCGGTAGTAAGCTAGCCAGGCTACTTGTCTTCTCAAGGGGGGCGGTAGTAAGCTAGCCAGGCTACTTGTCTTCTCTTGGGGGCGGTAGTAAGCTAGCCAGGCTACTTGTCTTCTCTAGGGGGAGGTAGTAAGCTAGCCAGGCTACTTGTCTTCTCTAGGGGGCGGTAGTAAGCTAGCCAGGCTACTTGTCTTCTCAAGGGGGCGGTAGTAAGCTAGCCAGGCTACTTGTCTTCTCAAGGGGGCGGTAGTAAGCTAGCCAGGCTACTTGTCTTCTCAAGGGGGCGGTAGTAAGCTAGCCAGGCTACTTGTCTTCTCAAGGGGGCGGTAGTAAGCTAGCCAGGCTACTTGTCTTCTCAAGGGGGCGGTAGTAAGCTAGCCAGGCTACTTGTCTTCTCAAGGGGGCGATAGTAAGCTAGCCAGGCTACTTGTCTTCTCTAGGGGGCGGTAGTAAGCTAGCCAGGCTACTTGTCTTCTCAAGGGGGCGATAGTAAGCTAGCCAGGCTACTTGTCTTCTCTAGGGGGCGGTAGTAAGCTAGCCAGGCTACTTGTCTTCTCAAGGGGGCGATAGTAAGCTAGCCAGGCTACTTGTCTTCTCTAGGGGGCGGTAGTAAGCTAGCCAGGCTACTTGTCTTCTCAAGGGGGCGATAGTAAGCTAGCCAGGCTACTTGTCTTCTCTAGGGGGCGGTAGTAAGCTAGCCAGGCTACTTGTCTTCTCTAGGGGGCGGTAGTAAGCAAGCAGGCTACATGTCTTCTCTAGGGGGCGGTAGTAAGCTAGCCAGGCTACTTGTGCATGTAGATGACGCAGCCCGAGCCACATTTGAGAAGCAAGTGAGAGGAGAGAGAACGCCGACAGCATGACTTCTAAGGAAAACATCATTCCTCCACGCCCGCAGCTTGTTGACAACTGGCTCCAGAAGCAAAGTATGGGCATACTTTACTTACAGAGTAGATGAGGGTCGGCCTACCGAAACTACTAAGCTAAAGGTGTAAAAGTAGTGCTTGGGAGGTTTTAGCTCCCCCCACAAAAATTTAATAATATGAGTGACAATGAGCTGTAATGTATAATGAATCATGTATCTAATGAATGTCATCTGACCCAATATTTTGTCCAAAGTTTAGCAAATAAACACAGATACATTACATGGCCAAAAGTATGTGGACACCGCTTCAAATTAGTGGATTCTACTATTTCAGCCACACCCGTTGCTGACAGGTGTATAAAATCGAGCACACAGCCATGCAATCTCCATTGACATTGGCACGTACTTAAGAGCCCAGTGACTTTTTTTTTTTAAAGTGGCACTGTCATAGGACGCCACCCTTTACAACAAGTCAGTTCGTCAAATTTCTGCCCTGCTAGAGCTACCCAGGTTGACTGTAAGTGCTGTTATTGTGAAGTGGAAACGTCTAGGAGCAACAACGGCTAAGCTGCAAAGTGGTAGACCACACAAGCGCATAGAACAGGACCACAGAGTGCAGAAGCGTGTAAAACTCATCTGTCACCGGTTGCAACACTCACTAGAGTTCCAAACTGCATCGGGAAGCAACGTCAGCACAATAACTGTTCGTCGGGAGCTTCATGAAATGGGTTTCCACGGCCGAGCAGCTGCACACAAGACTAAGATCACCATGCGCAATGCCAAGCATCGGCTGGAGTGGTGTCAAGCTCAGCGCTGTTGGACTGGAACAGTGGAAACACGTTCTCTGGAATGATGAGTACGATGGATGAATTTGGGTTTGTCGATGCCAGGAGAACGCTACCTGCCCCAATGCATAGTGCTAACTGTAAAGTTTGGTGGAGGAGGAGGAATAATGGTCTGGGGCTGTTTTCCCATGGTTCGGACTAGGCCCCTTAGTTCCAGTGAAGGGAATTCTTAAAGCTACAGCATACAATGACATTCTAAACGATTCTGTGCTTACAACTTTGTGGCAACAGGTTTTGCCCTGTCCTGTTTCAGCATGACAATGTACCCGTGCACAAAGCGAGATCATACAGAAGCGGTATGTCAAGATCGGGGTGGAAGAACTTGACTGGCTTGCGCATAGCCCTGACCTCAACCAAATCAAACACTTTTGGGATGAATTGGAACGCTGACTGCGAGCCAGGCCTAATCGCACAACATTAGAGCCCGACCTCACTAATTCTCGTGGCTGAATGGAAGCAAGTCACTGGTGCAATCATCCAACATCTAGTTGAAAGCCTTCCCAGAATAGTGGAGGCTGTTATAGCAGCAGGGGGGGGGGGGGGGGGGGGGGGGGGCAACTCCATATTAATGCCTATGACATTGTAATGAGATGCTCAATGAGCAGATGTCCACATACTTTTGGCCATGTAGTGCTCTGAGTCTCAGCTATGGTTTTGCATCAGGAAAATGTAAGATTCGTCTGTAATTTAATAGGGCGTTTCATTTTTGTAAGAATTCGTTATTTTAGTCGTACAATTATCAACATATTGTTCAATGTAAAGCCCAGTGGTTATTCAGTGACTTTAGATGTGTTATTTTTTGTTGTTGCTGTGGTATCATTTTGGTATTGCGCATCGTGATACTAAACCTTGTATCAAAGTCAAAATTCTGGTATCATGAAAACACTAGTCGCCTCTATAACCTTGTTCAAAGCCTGCGCAATCTACATAAACACAATATATATTTAGGTTAGACACTAAACAAACAGGGCTCTATAGAGACCAACCGACAAAAAGACAAATATATATTTAGGTTAGACACTAAACAAACAGGGCTCTATAGAGACCAATCTACATAAACACAATATATTTAAGTTATACACTAAACAAAATATAATTTGTTCAGTTGATGGCGCCAGCACGATTTGGCCGTACCAATCTTTTTTCACGCCGATAATGACCTGTGTCCCCTAATGTACCTGCATTCCATACAGAAACACGCTAATAATGAATGGACATGTTTTAAAATTAGCACGCCCTTGACATTCAGGTAAATTTGCCCCTGGGCCGGTGTTAACTGGCCAGAATGAGAAGAAGACTGTCCTGGGGAAACAGGCTGATCAAGTATCTTATAATGAACGACCCTCCATACACAAATAATAACATTTTTAACTTGACAATATCAGATTTACATTGATTGTTTGGAGGGATTTTTTTTTTAAACCTTTGCGCAATCTCAAAAAGGGGGGGTTATTGTTAGCGATTTTGATCTGTCAGTCTACAGTTGTGGGGCCATATAAAATCTGATATATTTTGGTAAATTCACCCCCCCCCCCCCCCCCAAATTGAGTTTCCAGGTTTTCACTTTTCTAATAGAAAAATAAAACATTGATGTTCTTAGGGTTGACCCCAATTAGTTGACTGATCGATTGTTTGGTCGTTAGGCTATTGGTCGACCGTGATTGTTTTAGTCGAGCAGTAATACACATACATACATACATACACATTCATACATTTGACGTCGAAAGTGTACATACACCATAGCCAAATACATTTAAACTCAGTTTTTCACAATTCCTGACATTTAATCCTAGTAAAAATTCCCTGTCTTAGGTCAGTTAGGATCACCACTTTATTTTAAGAATGTGAAATGTCAGAATACAAGTAGAGAGAATTATTTATTTCAGTTTATATTTCTTTCATCACATTCCCCGTGGGTCAGAAGTTTACATACACTCAATTACTATTTGGTAGCATGGCCTTTAAATTGAGTTTGAGTATATTTTTACAGGGACAGTGCACATTAATCAACGTTTCAGTAAAAGTGCCTGTTTCAGCAAACCGGCTATTTTTCAAAAGCAGTCCCTGGGCAGATTATTAAAAACAATTACAATACAGACAATCAATGAGCAGTGAGCACCCGCAGAGCAACATAGGACAAGCAAGACATGGCATACAGACAGAGCAACATAGGACAAAATCCATAAGTGTTTCCAAACCTCACAAGGTACAGACAACAGACAACATGGAAATTGTTTAACTTGGGTCAAACGTTTGACCGGGCCGCCTGCCCCCTCTAACCCACCACCGGGCCGCCTGCCCCCTCTAACCCACCACCGGGCCGCCTGCCCCCTCTAACCCACCACCGGGCCGCCTGCCCCCTCTAACCCACCACCGGGCCGCCTGCCCCCTCTAACCCACCACCGGGCCGCCTGCCCCCTCTAACCCACCACCGGGCCGCCTGCCCCCTCTAACCCACCACCGGGCCGCCTGCCCCCTCTAACCCACCACCGGGCCGCCTGCCCCCTCTAACCCACCACCGGGCCGCCTGCCCCCTCTAACCCACCACCGGGCCGCCTGCCCCCTCTAACCCACCACCGGGCCGCCTGCCCCCTCTAACCCACCACCGGGCCGCCTGCCCCCTCTAACCCACCACCGGGCCGCCTGCCCCCTCTAACCCACCACCGGGCCGCCTGCCCCCTCTAACCCACCACCGGGCCGCCTGCCCCCTCTAACCCACCACCGGGCCGCCTGCCCCCTCTAACCCACCACCGGGCCACCTGCCCCCTCTAACCCACCACCGGGCCACCTGCCCCCTCTAACCCACCACCGGGCCACCTGCCCCCTCTAACCCACCACCGGGCCACCTGCCCCCTCTAACCACCACCGGGCCACCTGCCCCCTCTAACCACCAGGCCACCTGCCCCCTCTAACCACCAGGCCACCTGCCCCCTCTAACCACCAGGCCACCTGCCCCCTCTAACCACCAGGCCACCTGCCCCCTCTAACCACCAGGCCACCTGCCCCCTCTAACCACCAGGCCACCTGCCTCCTCTAACCACCAGGCTACCTGCCTCCTCTAACCACCAGGCTACCTGCCTCCTCTAACCACCAGGCTACCTGCCTCCTCTAACCACCAGGCTACCTGCCTCCTCTAACCACTAGGCTACCTGCCTCCTCTAACCACTAGGCTACCTGCCTCCTCTAACCACTAGGCTACCTGCCTCCTCAAAATATTAGAATGTAATCCTATATTAGTACTCAAACTGACTGTTTTTCTTAGATGCAACAGAATAGTGTGTTTAGAACTCATGTTTCTGTGTGAAGAGAGAGAGAAGCCTCAGATGTAACGTTGACAGTAGATTTACGACGGCTTGGTGATAAGACAACATTCCATGGTTAGTGTCTGTGTGCCTGTCTGTCGGTGCCAGGGAGACACAATCTACAGTTTATTTAAGGAAATGACCTAGTGTCTACTTTGCTTGCATTAGTATTCCTATATAAGCAAGCAGTATATAAACTAGAGACAGATATTTGGCGCCATGTAAATCTTGATGTCTGTTGCATGAGAGCAAAATGTACCTTGGTATAAATTCTCTCATCTGTGATTTGTCATGAACATCCAGGAGGATGAACTTTGCTATAACCGGGCTGTGGCTTATCCCTGCTGGTTGGTTTCTCAACAAATCACCTATGGATGGGGTCGTTGACAAGCTCCATGTCCGCAGTAATTCAATTAGGTTTGACTGTTTTCAGGAAGTCTAAAAGTCTCTCCTTTGATTAGAATATTTTCACCACATTATAAATTTAAAAAAAAGAGTTGGTTTAACATAAATCAACAAGTACCTTAATGGTCTTCTGGTTGACCTTGAAGCTTCCTCTGCCGAGTTTGTGTAGAGCTCTGTAGGCATCCTGTCTGTGGACCATCACTATGTAGGCACAGCCCCGAGGAGGGATCATCTGAAGGGGAGAGGGATGGAGAAGGTTGGTTTTAGCTCCTAAATTGTTCCCTTTCACAACAGACCAGTGTCTTTTTCAGGGTCAATCTCCCGCTATGTCTTATACAGAGCACTCTCCTACTAGACTATTTCTTATGTGTCTCCGGTGAAAAGTAGTGCACTATGAAAAGGGAATAGGTTGCCATTGAGTAGACCAGTGTCAGCTTCATACTTACATTGATGGAGTCTATCTGCCCAAACTCCTCTAGTAAACACATGACGTCCTGCTGAGAAGTTTTCTTATCTAGCTGGCCCACCCACAGAGTCGTGGTGCAAACTACACAACGAAGGAAACATTCAATATGAGCACTGGTCAAATATAGTAGGGAATAGGGAGCCATTTTGGGACGCAGGTCCTTGTGTATCTGACAATACGTACCACTGAGTGTCTGGCTCTTGATGCTGGGCAGACCTTTTTGTCTACGGTCTTTGTCCTTCTCTCTCTCCTTCCTCTCCTGTGAGCGGGAGCGAGGGGAGTTCCAGCGACTTTCCCTGGAGCGGGACCCGGAGCGCTGTGAAGAGTGTCGGGGCTTCCGGGAGGGAGAACCGGACCTGGACCTCTTTCTCCTGGGAGAACTGGAGAAATAAAATCTTATTTCAAATGTTTTTAAAATCACAACACACTAAAATCAGGGCTCTCCAACCCTGTTCCTGAAGAGCTACCACCCTGTAGGTTTTAACTCCAACCCTGTTCCTGAAGAGCTGCCGTCCTGTAGGTTTTCACTTTAACCCTAATCAAGTGCACCTGATTGTAATAATTACCTGGTTGATAAGCTGAATCAGGTTAGTTACAACTGGAGTTGGAGTGAACACCTACAGGAGGGTAACTCTCCAGGAACAGGGTTGGAGTTAAAACCTACAGGAGGGTAGCGCTCTGTATATATAAAAGCATATAAATGACTATATAAAAGCAAACGAGATAGATGACAAAAAAATATAATACGGTGGACTAAAAGCCAAGCTAACACAGCAATACAGTGGACTAAAAGCCAAGCTAACACAGCAATACGGTGGACTAAAAGTCAAGCTAACACAGCAATACGGTGGACTAAAAGTCAAGCTAACACAGCAATACGGTGGACTAAAAGCCAAGCTAACACAGCAATACGGTGGACTAAAAGCCAAGCTAACACAGCAATACGGCGGACTAAAAGCCAAGCTAACACAGCAATACGGTGGACTAAAAGCCAAGCTAACACAGCAATACGGTGGACTAAAAGCCAAGCTAACACAGCAATCCGGGGACTAAAAGCCAAGCTAACACAGCAATACGGTGGACTAAAAGCCAAGCTAACACAGCAATACGGTGGACTAAAAGCCAAGCTAAGACAGCAATACGGTGGACTAAAAGCCAAGCTAACACAGCAATACGGGGGACTAAAAGCCAAGCTAACACAGCAATACGGCGGACTAAAAGCCAAGCTAACACAGCAATACGGTGGACTAACAGCCAAGCTAACACAGCAATACGGCAGACTAAAAGCCAAGCTAACAGAGCAATACGGTGGACTAAAAGCCAAGCTAACACATCAATACGGTGGACTAAAAGCTAAAACAGTAATAGGGCGGACTAAAAGCCAAGCTAAAAGGTGGGAACAGACAGGATTCCATTAGAGGTCTCCTAAACATAACTAATATCAACAATAGGGCCCAGCTTCTTACCGAGAGCCAGACCTGGAGCGTGACCTCCTGCCGTGGCCGCGCTGCCTCCCCTCCCTCCTCCCAGACGGATCTTCTCTTTCTCTGGGGTTTCCCTGGTCCTGGTTCTGCTGGTCAGTGTGCTGGCTCTGGCTGGAGCCCTTGTTCGGACCAGGGTATCCTCCACCAGGCGTCTGCTGTCTGCCAGGCTGGCCCTGAAACTGTTGCTCCAGGTTGGGCTGCATCTGACCAGGAAAATGGCCATCGTACTGGTTCCCTGGAACAAGGGGATTCATCTCCTCTCTCTTTACTTCTTCTGGTTCGTCGTCATAATCAAAACGGTCCAGGAGTTTCTGAAGATCGACAACCATAACAATGAGCAGAGCATAATTTAGCTCCACATCCATAACAATGAGCAGAGCATAATTTAGCTCCACATCCATAACAATAAAAGCCGCATAATTTAGCCCCATAACAATAAAAGCCGCATAATTTAGCCCCATAACAATAAAAAGCCGCATAATTTAGCCCCATAACAATAAAAAGCCGCATAATTTAGCCCCATAACAATAAAAAGCCGCATAATTTAGCCCCATAACAATAAAAAGCCGCATAATTTAGCCCCATAACAATAAAAAGCCGCATAATTTAGCCCCATAACAATAAAAAGCCGCATAATTTAGCCCCATAACAATAAAAAGCCGCATAATTTAGCCCCATAACAATAAAAAGCCGCATAATTTAGCCCCATAACAATAAAAAGCCGCATAATTTAGCCCCATAACAATAAAAAGCCGCATAATTTAGCCCCATAACAATAAAAAGCCGCATAATTTAGCCCCATAACAATAAAAAGCCGCATAATTTAGCCCCATAACAATAAAAAGCCGCATAATTTAGCCCCATAACAATAAAAAGCCGCATAATTTAGCCCCATAACAATAAAAAGCCGCATAATTTAGCCCCATAACAATAAAAAGCCGCATAATTTAGCCCCATAACAATAAAAAGCCGCATAATTTAGCCCCATAACAATAAAAAGCCGCATAATTTAGCCCCATAACAATAAAAAGCCGCATAATTTAGCCCCATAACAATAAAAAGCCGCATAATTTAGCCCCATAACAATAAAAAGCCGCATAATTTAGCCCCATAACAATAAAAGCCGCATAATTTAGCCCCATAACAACAAGAGCCGCATAATTTAGCCCCATAACAATAAGAGCCGCATAATTTAGCTCCATAACAATAAGAGCCGCATAATTTAGCTCCATAACAATAAGAGCCGCATAATTTAGCTCCATAACAATAAAGAGATGCATAATTTAGCTCCACATCCATAACAATAAGACCTGCATAATTTAGCTCCATAACAATAAAGAGATGCATAATTTAGCTCCACATCCATAACAATAAGACCTGCATAATTTAGCTCCATAACAATAAAGAGATGCATAATTTAGCGCCATAACAATAAAGAGATGCATAATTTAGCTCCATAACAATAAAGAGATGCATAATTTAGCTCCACATCCATAACAATAAGACCTGCATAATTTAGCTCCATAACAATAAAGGGATGCATAATTTAGCTACACAACAATAAGAGATGCATAATTTAGCTACACAACAATAAGAGCTGCATAATTTAGCTCCATAACAATAAAGAGATGCATAATTTAGCTACACAACAATAAGAGATGCATAATTTAGCTACATAACAATAAAGAGATGCATAATTTAGCTACACAACAATAAGAGATGCATAATTTAGCTACATAACAATAAGAGATGCATAATTTAGCTACACATCCATAACAGAGTACAATGATTTCCTTCGACATCCGTAATAATCACACTAGACGTAATATCTGTGACTGACCATCCCTCTCAAGGAGGGTTTAAGAAAACCTCTCCCCCACGCGACCTATTTGTTGTGTGTATGTACTGACATGTATGTGTAACTGATAGATTCACACACACACACTACATGTTAATGTTATTAAATGTCTGCAAATTGTAATGTCTGGTCAGCCATGGTGTTGTGGGCTATATGGATGCTGGGGGGGGGGGGGTTGGAGCCTCTGGAGGCCTCTTCTCCTGATTACACTAGTGACCATATCCTCCACGCATCCCGCACAGGTGTTGCTAACATGTACGACAAATTTCAAATTACAAAGGGAGGGGGGGGGGGTTTCGTCTTTTGAGCTTCTAGTCATGAAATATATGCAACCTACTCAATCACGTTTTATAGCTACTGTTTTACAGGCCTCCTGGGCCGTATACAGCGTTCCTCACTGAGTTCCCTGAATGCCTATCGGATCTTGTAGTCACGGCAGATAATATTCAAGTTTTTGGTGACATCAATGTTCACATGGAAAAGTCCACAGACCCACTCCAAAAAGACTTTTGGAGCCATCATCGACTCAGTGGGTTTTGTCCAACATGTCTCTGGACCTACTCACTGCCACAGTCATACACTGGATCTAGTTTTGTCCCGTGGAATAAATATTGTGGATCTTAATGTTCTTCTTCATAATCATGGACTAATAGGACCAACATTTTATTACGTTTGCAATCGCAACATATAAATCTGCTCAGACCCCCAACCAAGGATCATCAAAAGCCGTTGTATAAATTCTCGGACAACCCAAAAATTCCTAGATGCCCTTCCGTTCTCCCTCCACCTACCCAAGGTCGTCGGAGTACAAAAATCGGTTAACCACCTAACTGAGGATCTAAATTTAACCTTGCGTAAAACCCAAGACGCAGTCGCACCATTAAAAACAAAAAAAAACATTTGTCATCAGAAACTAGCGCCCTGATATACAGAAAATACCCGAGCTCTGAAGCAAGCTTCCAGAAAATTGGAACGGAAATGGAGCTCCACCAAACTGGAAGTCTTCCGACAAGCTTGGAAAGACAATACAGTATCGAAGAGCCCTCACTGCTGCTCGATCATCCTATTTTTCCAAACCTAATTGAGGAGAATAAGAACACTACAACATTTGTTGATACTGTCACAAAGCTAACCAAAAAGCAGCATTCCCCAAGAGAGGATGGCTTTCACTTCAGCAGTGATGAATTCAGCTACTTTTAAATCCTGTATCTCGA
The DNA here is from genome assembly GCF_029448725.1 of Salvelinus fontinalis. NCBI lineage: Eukaryota > Metazoa > Chordata > Actinopteri > Salmoniformes > Salmonidae > Salvelinus > Salvelinus fontinalis. Next base: position 37,291,637 of record NC_074688.1, read on the forward strand.
CACATTCATGGCCTCTAAACCGTCAAGCTGCATACTGGACCATATTCCAACTACTGAAACAGCTACTTCCTGTACTTGGTCCTACTATGTTGAACATAAAAAACATCTCCCTATCCTCCAGATGTGTACAAAACTCACTAAAGAAGTGGCAGTAATAAAGCCTCTCTTGAAAAAGCCAAACCTTGACCCAGAAAATGTATAAAAAACGATTTAAAAAAATTTAAAAAAATAAATATCGGCCTATATTGAATATCCCATTCCTCTCCGTTTTGGGGGAAAAAGGTGTTGTACACCAACTCACTGTCTTCCCTGAAGACAAATAAAGTATATGAAAAGCTCCGGTCTGGTTTTAGACCCCATCATAGCACCGAGACTGCACTAGTTAAAGTGGTAAATAACCTTTCAATGGCGTCAGACCAAGCCTCTGCATCTGTCCTCCTAGACCTTAGTGCTGCCTTTGACACCATCGATCACCACATTCTTTTGGAGAGATTGGAAATCCTAACTGGTCTACACGGAGAAGTTCTTGTCTGGCTTATATCTTATCTGTCGGAAAGGTATCAGTTCGTCTCTGTAGATGATTTGTCCTCTGACAAATCAATGTTAAGTTTTGGTGTTCCTCAAGGTTCCGTTTTAGGAACACTATTGTTTTCGCTATATATATATTCAACCTTTTGGTGATGTCATTCGGGAAACACAATGTCAACTTCCACTGCTATGCGGACGACACACAGCTGTACATTTCAATGAAACACGGTGAAGCCCCAAAATTAACCCCCCCCCCCCCCACTGGAAGCCTGTGTTTCAGACATAAGGAAGTGAAGGGATGCAAATATTAACTTTTTTTTTTTTTTTTATCAGACCAAACAGTTAGTTCTAGGTAACAAGAAACAAAGAGATCTGCTGTATGATATGACAATTAATCTTGATGGTTGTAGAGTCGTCTCAAATAAAACTGAAGGACCTCAGCGTTAATCTGGACCGTGATCTCTCTTTTGACGTGTAGTGTAAAGTGTAAAGTGAATATTGTAAAGTGGTTGTTCCACTGGATATCATAAGGTGAATGCACCAATTTGTAAGTCGCTCTGGATAAGAGCGTCTGCTAAATGACTTAAATGTGACGAACACAGCTAGGACATCATTTTTCCATCTTCATAACAATTTAAAAAATCTGAAACTTTTTGTCCAAAAATTATGCAGAAAAGCGAATCCATGCTTTTGTCACTTCTAGATTAGACTACTGCAATGCTCTACTCTCCAGCTAAAGCGCTAAATAAACTTCAGTCAGTGCTAAACATGGCTGCTAGAATCTTGACTAGAACCTAAAAATGTGATCCTATTACTCCAGTGCTAGCCTCTACACTGGCTTCCTGTTAAGGCTAGGGCTGATCAAGGTTTTACTGCTAACCTATAAAGCATTACGTGGGCTTTGCTTGCTCCTACCTATCTCTCTGATGTGGTTCTGTCGTACATACCTACACGTACAAGACACAGGCTTCCCTAATGTCCCTAGAATTTCTAGGCAAACAGCTGGAGGCAGGGCTTTCTCCTATAGAGCTATATTTTTATGGAATGGTCTGCCTATCCATGTGAGAGACGCAGACTCAGTCTCGACCTTTTAAGTCTTTACTGAAGACTCATCTCTTCAGTAGGTCCTATGATTGAGTGTAGTCTGGCCCAGGGGTGCGAAGGTGAGCGGCGAGGCACTGGAGTTTAGAACCGCCGTAGCTCTCAACGCCTGGCCGGCTCCACTTCCTCCACTGGGATTCTCTGCCTTTGATCCTATTACAGGAGCTGAGTCTCCGGCTTACTAGTGCTCTGCCATGCCGTCCCTGCATCACTTGAATGGGTGGAATCACTGACATGATCTCCGGTCTGGTCTTGTGCGGTGGAGGAGATCTTTGTGGGCTATACTCAGCCTTGTCTCAGGGTAGTAAGTTGGTGGTCTGTTGATACTGGTACTGACATGTGGCACCCTCAACAACCACTGTGCTTATTATTTGACCCTGCTGGTCATCTATGAACGTTTGAACATCCTGAAGAATGATTGGGCCTTAATGGCAATGTACTGTTATAATCTCCACCCGGCACAGACAGAGGGCTGGCCACCTTTCTCAGACTGGTTCCTCTCTAGGTTTCTTCCTAGGTTCCTGCCTATCTAGGGAGTTTTTCCTAGCCACCATGTTTCTACATCTTCCTTGCTTGCTGTTTGGGATTTTAGGCTGGGTTTCTGTATAGCACTTTGTGACATCTGCTAATGTAAAAAGGGCTTGAAATAAATGTGATATGTGACAAAAAAACAACAACAAAAAATGTGTTATGTGTTGGATCCCAGTAAGACTAGCTGTCACTAATTACGATCCTAATAAATCAGAAATCAAAAGCTGTCCTGTTAGATTAGGCCTCTTAAATTGTCTGTTGGTCAAAAAGAAATATGCCTAAAGTACAAAAATGCCTTACCTTAGCTAGTGAGTTCTTCTGCTCCGTAGGATGTGTCTGGTGTGTGTTCAACAGTGGATGGTGTGTATTATGCTGGCCTTGGACCATCTGTGGGTGGTTCTGTTCAGCCATGGTGTTGGGAACCATAGGTGGAGTCTGTTGCCCTGGCTGGAACCTCTGGAGGATCTTCTGAAGCTGGACAGACAGAAAGGAATACAGCAGAATTACACTTAATCCACCCAATCAGTTACTACCTTGGTGACAAGCAAGATACTATGCATTTATCCTTCATTGGGCTGGTATAGAACTTTATTTTCAGAAGAATTTACTAGTTTACAGTAAACAGCCAAATGCAATGTTATGGGGCAATTTAACTTCACAGAAGTAGGAAACAGAATACAGGATCTCTATGGGTGCACTCATCATGGCTGACCTGGTATTGTGATGCATACGTTCATTCTATATAGCTCTCACCTCGTGTCCCTGTCCAGACTGGAAAAGCTGTGCCACGGCAGCCAGGGCCTCAGGGTTCTGGAGCTGTGGGGGGAGCTGGGGCAGGGCTGCTGCTATGGAGGCACTGGAGACTTGGGGCAGGGCTGCTGCTATGGAAGAACTGGAGACTGGGGACTGGACTGATGCTATAGAGGCACTGGGCACCTGGGGCTGGGGGTCCTCCTCGGGGGAGGGAGCGGGGACTAAGGAGCCAGCAGCCATGTCCAACAGGGGCTGGACGATGTCCATCTCAAATACAGCGTTCTTCTGCCACAGGTTGAGAACACGGATGATTTTACTCTGCAGGGAGAGAGGGAAAGGGAGACAGAAAGGGGAGGAATAAGAATCCGTAAGGAGAGAGGTTTACAGTTATGTTCTGTTTTAGTTGGGCCTTAAGAATATCAGAAAGAGTAAGGTTTCAACTCTTAATTTTTGTATCAGCTCAATACAGCCACACCCGACCCAACTACTGATTAAGTCAATACAAATCATCCACTATTTAACCGTTGATTAATTAATTACAATCATCCACTACTTAACCACTGATTAAATGTAATACAATCATCCACTACTTAACCACTGATTAAATGTAATACAATCATCCACTACTTAACCACTGATTAAATTTAATACAATCATCCACTACTTAACCCCTGATTAAATTTAATACAATCATCCACTACTTAACCACTGATTAATTTTAATACAATCATCCACTACTTAACCGCTGATTAATTTTAATACAATCATCCACTACTTAACCGCTGATTAATTTTATACAAATATCAATGATTTGACCGTTGATTAAATTTATACAAACATCAATGATTTAACCGCTGATTAATTTTATACAAACATCAATGATTTAACCGCTGATTAATTTTATACAAACATCAATGATTTAACCGCTGATTAATTTTATACAAACATCAATGATTTGACCGTTGATTAAATTTATACAAACATCAACGATTTAACCGCTGATTAATTTTATACAAACATCAATGATTTGACCGTTGATTAATTTTATACAAACATCAACGATTTAACCGCTGATTAGTGTGTTATCGCTGCATCCCTGAAACAGCTACTGTAATAACCCACCTTGTCATCGTGTGGACAGAGGTAGAGGTTCTGGAAGGTCTGAGTGAAGTTCTTTTGGAACCTGGGTCCATAGACGTCCTTGTCTACTCCAAACTGGTGTCGGGACTGTCGGACAATGGAATCCACCACGTATAGGCCAGGAACTTTCAGTTCTGGCTTACACTGGAGTAACAAGTAACAGATGTTATCATCACTGGTCTTTCCACATTATCACTGGTCTACAAAATTACATTAAGGGTAAAAAAAAAAAGTTTGTTTTTGTTATATGCTTTTGAAAGCTACTGGCATTGTCCGAAAGCAAAGTGACCCCCTATTGATAATAGTTCCTTGGTTGTGTTTCCATGACTTACCTTCTTGATGAACTTCTCTACAATCTGGACTACATGCTTGTATAGCTGAGAGGGGGACAAGAAGTGGAAACAGGATCAAATGTCACATTTTGTCATTAAAATAAATTACATATTTCATTTCCCAATGAGAAACACACACGTTTCTCTAATGTTGGCCGAACTTACCTTGATAGCCTTTATTGCTGATTTAGTGACTGACATCATCTTTGCTCGTGATATCGGAGGCTTCATGTCAATCATGGAGAATAACTGGACAAGGAGGAAAACGAAGAGTACTTTTAGCTAGCACCTAAACGAGGTCATCTAATCCAGACTCCACATAAATCCCAAATGCACATTTGTTTTTATAAGCAGTTAGACCAGAACTGAGGGATTGAGGTAGACAGGTCGTGTTCACGGGGGGAAACACTGATGCCTCTACACTGAACACATGGTGTAAATACAGAATAACATACACAACGTGAAGAAAGATAAAACTGCATATTTCGGATTAGGCTAAAAAAAATAAACGGCTAACGTTAGTCACCTGCAAGAGGAAGACAGCTATCTAACAAGAATAACGCTTGCTAACGTTACCCCATAACACTTTAGTTATATTCACGTAACGTTGTATTTTTCAGGAAGACATAACCAACTTTTTGCATAGAAACAACTGGGCAACTAACATTATCAAACTTTTAGTGACATAACCATGTGCTTCTGCATTTCCTACAACAAAACCAACTCAGGTTAGTTAGTTAGCTAAATTAGCCACCATTGGCGTATTTGTCAATAACAAGCCGACCCTATCAGCACAACAAAACAGAAAACTCGCCGTGGAATAGCGTTCACACTATCAGCAGTTTATGGCATGAGTTATACATTAATCGCAGACCAGTTGAGCAAGAAAACTCTTGAGGTTGATGCTCCATCTTCTTAGGTCAACAAGAAGGGCAAAGTTCGCCATCATCTTGCATGATAGCTTTCAGATTGTTATCGTTAGCTGCGTAACGTTAATCATTTTTGAGTTGTAGATTGGAAGGTCGAAAAGTGGGTAGCTTAGCTAGCTAACGTTTGATTTGCTATTACATTTAATAAACACATTGTCCTTCTGGTGGGCTACATTATTTAAGTAACATGACACACAGTTGGCTAAATTATGACATATTTGGACAATCCATCGACAGTTCAACTAGCTAACATTAGCTAGATTAGCTAGCAGAATAGCTGCGTAGCTAGCTAACCGACAGCTTCATGTTTTACCTCCAAGTTGAAAGCGTTGACGGAATCCATAATTATATGTTGATATGCCGACAAAATTACCGTTTTAAATTAATAATACGCGTTCATTTAGCTGACTATGTTTATGTAGTCGCAAACATTCGCTTGCGTTGCTAACCCATCTATCCGCTTTGCGATAATAGGTGTGGCCAAAACGTTTCCGAGGGAAACACGTCTCGGGAACACAGAACCAAATTCTCACGAGACAGACTAGAAGAGGCCAGGACAGGATTGCTGCAACAACACGCCACAGGGGTGAGCAGTGGGGTCAGGTTGCTATTCAAGTGGTTCTCACAAGTTGAGGATGGTGATATGATGATAAATCAATGATGCTAATCATAAAGATCGATGTGGATTTCAAGGGTAGCTGACAACACAAGAAAGCTGTAAAAAGAAAATAAGAATATTAAGTGATACTTCACAAACCCAAGATAAACCACCCCATAGAAATCAAATCACATGAGCCGAATACAACAGGTGTGGTAGACCTTACAGTGAAAAGCTTACTTACAAGCCATTAACCAACAATGCAGTTTTAAGAAAAATGAGTGTTAAGTAAAAGATAGATGAGTAAAAAATAAAATAACCAAATAATTTAACAGCAGCAGTAAAATAACAATAGCGAGGCTATATACAGGGGGTACTGGTACAGAGTCAATGTGCGGGGGCACCAGTTAGTCGAGGTAATTGAGGTAATATGTACATGTAGGTAGAGTTAACGTGACTTTGCATAGATAATAAACAGAGAGTAGCACCAGCGTAAAAATTTGCATCCTGTAGCACAAACTCCAAAAAAGTTCTGAGACCCTGTAAAGTCCATGGAGAATAAGAGCACCTCCTGCCAGCTGCCCACTGCACTGAGGCTAGGAAACACTGTCACCACCGATAAATCCACGATAATCGAGAATTTCAAAAAGCATTTTTCTACGGCTGGCCATGCTTTCCACCTGGCTACCCCTACCCCGGTCAACAGCTCTGCACCCCCCACAGCAACTTGCCCAAGCCTCCCCCATTTCTCCTTCACCCAAATCCAGATAGCTGATGTTCTGAAAGAGCTGCAAAATCTGGACCCCTACAAATCAGCTGGGCTAGATAATCTGGACCCTCTCTTTCTAAAATTATCCTAAACGATATCATAACCGCCATCGATAAATGACAAAACTGTGCAGTTTTATTCATCGACCTGGCCAAGGCTTTCGACTGTCAATCACCGCATTCTCATCGGCACTCAACAGCCTTGGTTTCTCAAATGACTGCCTCACCTGGTTCAACAATTACTTCTCAGAGAGAGTTCAGTGTGTCAAATCGGAGGGCCTGTTGTCTGGACCTGTGGCAGTCTCTATGGGGGTGCTACAGGGTTCAATTCTCGAGCCGACTCTTTTCTGTATAGCTCAATTATGTTGCTCTTGCTGCTGGTGATTCTCTGATCCACCTCTACGCAGACGACACCATTTTGTATACATCTGGCCCTTCTTTGGACACTGTGTTAACTAACCTCCAGACGAGCTTCAATGCCATACACGACTCCTTCCGTGGCCTCCAACTGCTCTTAAATGAAAGTAAAACTAAATGCATGCTTTTCAACCAATCGCTGCCCGCACCTGCTCGCCCATCTAGCATCACTACTCTGGACGGTTCTGACTTAGAATATGTGGACAACTACATATACCTAGGTGTCTGGTTAGACTATAAACTCTCCTTCCAGACTCACATAAAGCATCTCCAATCCAAAATTAAATCTAGAATCGGCTTCCTATTTCGCAACAAAGCATCCTTCACTCATGCTGCCAAAACATACCCTCGTAAAACTGACTATCCTACCGATCCTTGACTTTGGCGATGTCATTTACAAAATAGCCTCCAACACTCTACTCAGCAAATTGGATGTAGTCTATCACAGTGCCATCCGTTTTGTCACCAAAGCGCCATATACTACCCACCACTGCGACCTGTATGCTCTCGTTGGCTGGCCCTCGCTTCATATTCGCCGCCAAACTCACTGGCTCCAGGTCATCTATAAGTCTTTGCTAGGTAAAGCCCCACCTTATCTCAGCTCACTGGTCACTGGTCACCATAGCAGCATCCACCCGTAGCACGCACTCCAGAAGGTATATTTCACTCGTCACCCCCAAAGCCAATTCCTCCTTTGGCCGCCTTTCCTTCCAGTTCTCTGCTGCCAATGAAGTCACTGAAGCTGGAGACTCATATCTACCTCACTAACTTTAAGCATTAGCTGACAGAGCAGTTTACAGATCATTGCACCTGTACATAGCCCATCTGTAAATAACCCACTCAACTACCTCATCCCCATATTGTTTTTCGTTTTTTTTGCTCCTTTGCACCCCAGTATCTCTACTTGCACATTCATCTTCTGCACGTCTATCACTCCAGTATTTAATTGCTAAATTGTAATTATTTCGCCACTATGGCCTATTTATTGCCTTACCTCCCTAATCTTACTTCATTTGCACACACTGTTTATAGACTTTTCTATTGTGTTATTGACTGTACGTTTGTTTATTCCATGTGTAACTCTGGGTTTTTGTATGTGTCGCACTGCTTTGCTTTATCTTGGCCAGGTCGCAGTTGTAAATTAGTATTTGTTCTCAACTGGCCTACCTGGTTAAATAAAGGTGAAATAAATGTATAAAAATTTAAAAGAGAGGTCTGTGCAGCCCTTTGATTAGCTGTTCAGGAGTCTTCTGGCTTGGGGGTAGAATATGTTAAGAAGCCTTTTTGACCTAGACTTGGCGCTCTGGTACCACTTTCCATGCGGTAGCATAGAGAACAGTCTATGACTAGGGTGACTGGAGTCTTTGACAATTTTTACAGCCTTCCTCTGACACCGCCTGGTGTAGAGGTCCTGGATTGAAGGAAATTTGGCCCCAGTGATGTACTAGGCCGTACACACTACTCTCAATAGTGCTTTGCGGTCAGAGGTCGAGTAGTTGCCATACCAGGCAGTGATGCAACCAGTCAGGATGCTCTCGATGGTGCAGCTGTAGAACCTTTTGAGGATCTGAGGACCCATGCCAAATCTTTCTCCTGAGGGGAAATAGGCTTTGTCGTGCCCTCTTCCCGACTGTCTTAGTGTGTTTGTACCATGATAGTTTGTTGGTGATGTGGACACCAAGGAACTTGAAGCTCTCAACCTGCTCCACTACAGCCCCGTTGATGAGAACCTGGCGTGCTCTGTCCTCCTTTTCCTGTAGTCCACAATCATCTCCTTTGTCTTGATCACGTTGAGGGAGAGTTTATTGTCCTCGCACCACACGGCCAGGTCGCTGACCTCCTTCCAATAGGCTGTCTCATCGTTCGGGTACGTGCTCAGGCCTACTATTATTGTGTCATCGGCAAACTTGATGATGGTGTTGGAGTCGTGCCTGGCTGTGCAGTCATGAGTGAACAGGGAGTACAGGAGGGGACTGAGCACACACACCTGAGGGGCCCCCGTGTTGAGGATCAACGTGGCGTATACTCTTACCACCTGTGGGCTGCCCGTCAGGAAGTCCAGGATCCAGTTGCAAAAGGAGGTGTTAAGTCCCAGGGTCCTTTGCTTGGTGATGAGCTTTGAAGGCACTATGGTGTTGAACGCTGAGGTGTAGTCAATGAATAGCATTCTCACATAGGTGTTCATTTTGTCCAGGTGGGAAAGGGCAGTGTTGAGTGTAATAGAGATTGCATCATCTGTGGATCTGTTGGGACAGTATGCAGATTGGAGTGGTCTAGGGTTTCCGGGATGGTAGTGTTGATGTGAGTCATGACCAGCCTTTCACAGCACTTCATGGCTACAGACGTGAGTGCTACGGGGCGGTAGTCATTTAGGCAGGTTACCTTAGTGTTCTTGGGCACAGGGACTATGATGGTCTGCTTGAAATATGTTGTTATTACAGACTCAGTCAGGGACAGGTTGAAAATGTCAGTGAGGAGACTTGCCAGTTGGTCAGCGCATGCTCGGAGTACATGTTCTGGTAATCCGTCTGGCTCTGCGGCCTTGTGAATTTTGACCTATTTAAAGGTCTTACTCACATCGGCTATGGAGAGTGTGATCACACAGTCGTCCGGAACAGCTGACGCTCTCATGTATGTATCAGTGTTACTTGCTCTCGAAGCGAGCATAGAAGTAATTTAGCTTGACTGGTAGGCTTGTGTCACTGGGCAGCTCGCGGTTGTTCTTCCCTTTGTAGTCTGTAATAGTTTGCAAGCCCTGCCAATCTGACGAGTGTCGGAGCCGGTGTAGTACGATTCAATCTTAGTTATGTATTAACGCTTTGCCTGTTTGATGGTTCGTCGGAGGGCATCGTGGGATTTCTTATAAACTTGAAAGCGGCAGCTCTACCCTTTAGCTCAGTGGGGATGTTGCCTGTAATCCATGTCTTCCTGTAGCGTAGCATCTGCTCCATCTGATAACTTTTTTATTGACCAAGTCACTGGTGCTTCCTACTTTAATTTTTGCTTGTAAGCAGGAATCAGGAGGATAGAATTATGGTCAGATTTGCCAAATGGAGGGCGAGGGAGAGCTTTGTACGTGTCTCTGTGTGTGGAGTAAAGGTGGTCTGGAGATTTTTTCCCTTTGGTTGCACAAGCTGGTAGAAATGAGGTAAAACGGATGTAAGTTTCCCTGCATTAGAGTCCCTGGCCACTAGGAGCACCGCCTCTGTATGAGCGTTTTTCTGTTTGCTCATTGAGTGCGGTCTTAGTGCCAGCATCGGTTTGTGGTGGTAAATAGGCAGCTACGAAGAATATAGTTGAAAACTCTCTCGGTAGATAGTGTGGTCTACAGCTTATCATGAGATACTCTACCTCAGGCGAGCAAAACCTCGAGACTTCCTTAGATTTCGTGCTCCAGCTGTTGTTTTCAAATATACATAGACCGTTGCCCCTTGTCTTACCAGAGGCCGCTGTTCTATCCTGCCGAAAAAGCGGAAAACCCACCAGCTGTATGTTATTAATGTCGTCGTTCAGTCACGACTCGGTGAAACATAAGATATTACCGTTTTTAATGTCCTGTTGGTAGGATATAGGTGGTCGTAGTTAGTTTATTTTATTATCCATTGATTGTACATTGGCTAATAGGACCGATGGTAAAGGGAGATTACCCACTCGCCGTCTTACAAGGCACCCAGACCTTTGTCCCCGATACCTCTGTCTCTTTTTCCTGCAAATGACGGGGATGAGGGCCTTGTCGGGCTTCTGAAGTAAATCCTTCCCGTCCGACTCGTTAAAGAAAAAGTATTCCTCCAGTACGGGGTGAGTAATCGCTGTCCTGATATCTAGAAGCTCTTTTCAGGTCTTAAGACACTTTGGCAGAAACATTATGTACAAAATAAGTTACAAATAACGTGAAAAAAACACACACAAATTAGCACAATTGGTTAGGGGATCGTAAAACGGCAGCCATCTCCTCCTGCGTCATTATTATGAGCCACTCGTTGTTTTACTTTTTTCATGAATAGTTGAGATGTAAAGGCTGTCTCTCTCCTCATCCTCGGACGAGGTGAAGAGAGAAGGATCTTCAGACCAAAATGCAGCTTGAGGGAAATAAGCCATCTTTTATTTTAAATACGACGATGGCAACACGAAACACAAAACACTTTCAAATTTACAAAACAAGAAAACGACGTTGACGAAACCTGAACATAAACTTACATAACTAAACATAAACTCACGTACAGGAAACAGACGACATCGAAACGAAACGAAACGAAACGAAACGAAACGAACAGCCAAACAGTCCCGTATGGTACATACATTACACGACACAGGAGACAATCACCCACAAACAAACAGTGAGAACGCCCTACCTAAATATGACTCTTAATTAGAGGAAAACGCAAACCACCTGCCTCTAATCAAGAGCCATACCAGGCAACCCAAAACCAACATAGAAACAGATAACATAGACTGCCCACCCAAAACTAACGCCCTGACCAATTACACATACAAAAACAACATAAAACTGGTCAGGACCGTTACATGAGATGACATCTTAGTGTGCAGTAGTGTGTCCCACATGGCACCTTATTCCCATAGGGCCCTGGTTAAAAGTAGTGCACTACAAAGGAAATAGGGTGCCATTTGGGATGAACCCTTAGCGTAATGCAGCGATACTAACATCGTCAACTCTTCAGACTTGATAGTGATCCTATTCTGGATCAGTCTGGCTGCTTTTGTGTGATTCCTGTTTGTCATTTTGACTTTCATGTCCCGCTCAGTCAGTCTACCCAAGTAAGTGTTCCTTTCAGTCTCATTCCATCAAGTTCCTCAATATTGTGTATTTCAAGTTATGTTTTACAGACAGATAAGCATGTATGATGCTTTGCCTGGAATCTGAAAGGGGGATAACTGATCAAGCTAATTGTTGGGACTCACTAATGGGAAAATAGTTTCCCACTTGCATTTGTTTAATGCTATTTATTTTTATTTTCTGTGCAGAGCTCAGTTCCAAAAAGTTCAAGAAATCATGAAGGAATTCTGCCTGATCTGTGATCTGATGGAGAATATTTGATTGATCAGGTTTCTGCTTTATCCCAACCCCTCTGAAAGACACACACGTTGGAGCAGAGGGCAGCCAATGTAGCGTCCAAAAAACTGTTTTAAGGGTGAAGTGCTTTACTCAAGGACACAACGGCAGGATATGGCATTTGGGACAGTGATGTGATTTGATTGAAGTTGTGACTTAAACTCTTCAGAACTATTATAAGCAGCTGTATGTAACATTGACAATTAGCTGTATGTAACATTGACAATCAGCTGTATGTAACATTGACAATCAGCTGTATGTAACATTGACAATCAGCTGTATGTAACATTGGCTACAAGCTGTATGTAACATTGACAATCAGCTGTATGTAACATTGACAATCAGCTGTATGTAACATTGACAATCAGCTGTATGTAACATTGACAATCAGCTGTATGTAACATTGACAATCAGCTGTATGTAACATTGACAATCAGCTGTATGTAACATTGACAATCAGCTGTATGTAACATTGGCTACCAGCTGTATGTAACATTGGCTACCAGCTATATGTAACATTGGCCAACAGCTGTATGTAACATTGGCTACCAGCTATATGTAACATTGGCTACCAGCTGTATGTAACATTGGCTACCAGCTGTATGTAACATTGGCTACCAGCTGTATGTAACATTGGCTACCAGCTGTATGTAACATTGGCTACCAGCTGTATGTAACATTGGCTACCAGCTGTATGTAACATTGACAATCAGCTGTATGTAACATTGACAATCAGCTGTATGTAACATTGACAATCAGCTGTATGTAACATTGGCTACCAGCTATATGTAACATTGACAATCAGCTGTATGTAACATTGGCCAACAGCTGTATGTAACATTGGCCAACAGCTGTATGTAACATTGACAATCAGCTGTATGTAACATTGACAATCAGCTGTATGTAACATTGGCTACCAGCTGTATGTAACATTGGCTACCAGCTGTATGTAACATTGGCTACCAGCTGTATGTAACATTGGCCAACAGCTGTATGTAACATTGACAATCAGCTGTATGTAACATTGACAATCAGCTGTATGTAACATTGGCTACCAGCTGTATGTAACATTGGCTACCAGCTGTATGTAACATTGGCTACCAGCTGTATGTAACATTGGCTACCAGCTGTATGTAACATTGGCTACCAGCTGTATGTAACATTGGCTACCAGCTGTATGTAACATTGACAATCAGCTGTATGTAACATTGACAATCAGCTGTATGTAACATTGACAATCAGCTGTATGTAACATTGACAATCAGCTGTATGTAACATTGGCTACCAGCTGTATGTAACATTGGCTACCAGCTGTATGTAACATTGGCTACCAGCTGTATGTAACATTGACAATCAGCTGTATGTAACATTGGCCAACAGCTGTATGTAACATTGGCCAACAGCTGTATGTAACATTGACAATCAGCTGTATGTAACATTGACAATCAGCTGTATGTAACATTGGCTACCAGCTGTATGTAACATTGGCTACCAGCTGTATGTAACATTGGCTACCAGCTGTATGTAACATTGGCCAACAGCTGTATGTAACATTGACAATCAGCTGTATGTAACATTGACAATCAGCTGTATGTAACATTGGCTACCAGCTGTATGTAACATTGGCTACCAGCTGTATGTAACATTGGCTACCAGCTGTATGTAACATTGGCTACCAGCTGTATGTAACATTGGCTACCAGCTGTATGTAACATTGGCTACCAGCTGTATGTAACATTGACAATCAGCTGTATGTAACATTGACAATCAGCTGTATGTAACATTGACAATCAGCTGTATGTAACATTGACAATCAGCTGTATGTAACATTGGCTACCAGCTGTATGTAACATTGGCTACCAGCTGTATGTAACATTGGCTACCAGCTGTATGTAACATTGGCTACCAGCTGTATGTAACATTGGCTACCAGCTGTATGTAACATTGGCTACCAGCTGTATGTAACATTGGTTACCAGCTGTATGTAACATTGGCTACCAGCTGTATGTAACATTGGCTACCAGCTGTATGTAACATTGACAATCAGCTGTATGTAACATTGACAATCAGCTGTATGTAACATTGGCCAACAGCTGTATGTAACATTGGCTACCAGCTGTATGTAACATTGGCTACCAGCTGTATGTAACATTGGCTACCAGCTATATGTAACATTGGCTACCAGCTGTATGTAACATTGGCTACCAGCTGTATGTAACATTGGCCAACAGCTGTATGTAACATTGGCTACCAGCTGTATGTAACATTGGCTACCAGCTGTATGTTACATTGGCTACCAGCTGTATGTAACATTGGCCAACAGCTGTATGTAACATTGGCTACCAGCTGTATGTAACATTGGCTACCAGCTGTATGTAACATTGGCTACCAGCTGTATGTAACATTGGCCAACAGCTGTATGTAACATTGGCTACCAGCTGTATGTAACATTGGCTACCAGCTATATGTAACATTGGCTACCAGCTATATGTAACATTGGCTACCAGCTGTATGTATCATTGGCTACCAGCTATATGTAACATTGGCTACCAGCTGTATGTAACATTGGCTACCAGCTGTATGTAACATTGGCTACCAGCTGTATGTAACATTGGCTACCAGCTGTATGTATCATTGGCTACCAGCTGTATGTAACATTGGCTACCAGCTGTATGTAACATTGGCTACCAGCTGTATGTAACATTGGCTACCAGCTGTATGTAACATTGGCCAACAGCTGTATGTAACATTGGCTACCAGCTATATGTAACATTGGCTACCAGCTGTATGTATCATTGGCCAACAGCTGTATGTAACATTGGCTACCAGCTATATGTAACATTGGCTACCAGCTGTATGTAACATTGGCTACCAGCTGTATGTAACATTGGCTACCAGCTATATGTAACATTGGCTACCAGCTATATGTAACATTGGCTACCAGCTGTATGTAACATTGGCTACCAGCTATATGTAACATTGGCTACCAGCTGTATGTAACATTGGTTACCAGCTGTATGTAACATTGGCTACCAGCTGTATGTAACATTGGTTACCAGCTATATGTAACATTGGCTACCAGCTGTATGTAACATTGGCTACCAGCTATATGTAACATTGGCTACCAGCTATATGTAACATTGGCTACCAGCTGTATGTAACATTGGCTACCAGCTATATGTAACATTGGCTACCAGCTATATGTAACATTGGCTACCAGCTATATGTAACATTGGCTACCAGCTGTATGTAACATTGGCTACCAGCTGTATGTAACATTGGCTACCAGCTGTATGTAACATTGGCTACCAGCTGTATGTATCATTGGCTACCAGCTGTATGTAACATTGGCTACCAGCTGTATGTAACATTGGCTACCAGCTGTATGTAACATTGGCTACCAGCTGTATGTAACATTGGCTACCAGCTGTATGTAACATTGGCTACCAGCTGTATGTAACATTGGCTACCAGCTGTATGTAACATTGGCTACCAGCTGTATGTAACATTGGCTACCAGCTGTATGTAACATTGGCTACCAGCTGTATGTAACATTGGCTACCAGCTGTATGTAACATTGGCTACCAGCTATATGTAACATTGGCTACCAGCTGTATGTATCATTGGCTACCAGCTGTATGTAACATTGGCTACCAGCTGTATGTAACATTGGCTACCAGCTGTATGTAACATTGGCTACCAGCTGTATGTAACATTGGCTACCAGCTGTATGTAACATTGGCTACCAGCTGTATGTAACATTGGCTACCAGCTGTATGTAACATTGGCTACCAGCTGTATGTAACATTGGCTACCAGCTGTATGTAACATTGGCTACCAGCTATATGTAACATTGGCTACCAGCTGTATGTAACATTGGCTACCAGCTGTATGTAACATTGGCTACCAGCTGTATGTAACATTGGCTACCAGCTATATGTAACATTGGCTACCAGCTATATGTAACATTGGCTACCAGCTGTATGTAACATTGGCTACCAGCTGTATGTAACATTGGCTACCAGCTATATGTAACATTGGCTACCAGCTATATGTAACATTGGCTACCAGCTGTATGTAACATTGGCCAACAGCTGTATGTAACATTGGCTACCAGCTGTATGTAACATTGACAACATATTTTACAACATTCAGATGCACAACAATGAGGTCTCCATTTTACAAGTGAACCCTTTTTTCCAAAGTATGCACACTTGGCTGTATTCTGACTTGAGAACCACACAAGTCTGACATAAGTTATTGATTTACATGGAAGTCAATATTGCACACTTATCTCAACTGAATCTGTCCATAAAAATGTCTGGGGGGAAAAAAATGTGCTCCTTTTCCACTGTCACACCAGTGTTACACTTCAGCAATAAAGCCCAAGGAGGTATGGTATTTGGCCAATATACCATGGCTACGGGCTGTTCTTAAGCATGACACAACACGGAGTGCCCAGATACAGCCGTTAGCCGTGGTATATTGGCCATATACCACAAACCCCCGAGGTGCCTTATTACTATTATAAACTGGTTATCAACACACACTACATATACACAAGTATGTGGACAAGAACTGTTCGTCGGGAGCTTCATGAAACGTGTTTCCATGGCCGAGCAGCCGCACACAAGCCTGAGATCACCATGCGCAATGCCAAGCATCGGCTGGAGTGGTGTAAAACTCGTCGCCACTGGACTCTGGAGTAGACAAAACGCGTTTTCTGGAGTGATGAATCACTCTTCACTATCTGGCAGTCCGACAAACTAATCTGGGTTTGGCGGATGCCAGGAGAACGCTACCTGTCCCAATGCATAGTTCCAACCGTAAAGTTTGGTGGAGGAGGAGGAATAATGGTCTGGGACTGTTTTTCATGGTTCGGGCTAGGCCCTTTGGTTCCAGTGAAGGGAAATCTTAAAGCTACAGCATACAATGACATTCTAGAGGATTCTGCGCTTCCAACTTTGGGGAAGGCCCTTTCCTGTTTCAGCATGACAATGCCCCCGTGCACAAAGCGAGGTCCATACAGAAATGGTTTGTCGAGATCGGTGTGGAAGAACTTGACTGGCCTGCACAGAGCCCTGACCTCAACCCCATCAAACCCATTTGGGATTAATTGGAACGCCGACTGCACACCAGGCCTTATCGCCCAACATCAGTGACCGACCTCACTAATGCTCTTGTGGCTGATTGGAAGCAAGTCCCCACAGCAATTTTCCAACATCTAGTGGAAAGACTTCCCAGAAGACTGCAGGCTTTTATAGCAGCAAAGGGGGAACCAACTCCATATTAATGCCCATGATTGTGAAATGAGATGTTTGACGAGCAGGTGTCCACATACTTTTGGTCATGTAGTGTAATTATGTTTTGTCATACCCATGGTATACGGTCTGATCTACTACGGCTGTCAGCCAATCAGCATTCATGTTTCTAACCACCCAGTTTATAATAGTGTATACACCCTTATGTTATACTATTTTTATTTTGTTTTTATTTAACCTTTATTTAACTAGGCAAGTTAGTAAAGAACAAATTCTTATTTACAATGACGGCCTACCAAAAGGCAAAAGGCCTCCTGCGGGGACGGGGGCCTGGGATTTAAAATAGAAAATAAAATAAAAATATAGGATAAAACACACATCACGACAAGAGAGACAACACAACACTATATAAAAAGAGATCTAAGACAACAACACAGCAATCTAGCATGGGTAGGATGGTCATCTGAATCCGGGTTAGTTTGGCAGCTGGGGTGAAAGAGGAGTGATTACTAGTGTACACACCCTTATGTTATACTGGTCTATACACCCTTATGTTATACTAGTCTATACACCCTTATGTTATACTAGTCTATACACCCTTATGTTATACTAGTCTATACACCCTTATGTTGTACTAGTCTATACACCCTTATGTTATACTAGTCTATACACCCTTATGTTATACTAGTCTATACACCCTTATGTTGTACTAGTCTATACACCCTTCTGTTATACTAGTCTATACACCCTTATGTTGTACTAGTCTATACACCCTTATGTTATACTAGTCTATACACCCTTATGTTATACTAGTCTATACACCCTTATGTTATACTAGTCTATACACCCTTATGTTATACTAGTCTATACACCCTTATGTTATACTAGTCTATACACCCTTATGTTATACTAGTCTATACACCCTTATGTTATACTAGTCTATACACCCTTATGTTATACTAGTCTATACACCCTTATGTTATACTAGTCTATACACCCTTATGTTATACTAGTCTATACACCCTTATGTTATACTAGTCTATACACCCTTATGTTATACTAGTCTGTACACCCTTATGTTATACTAGTCTGTACACCCTTATGTTATACTTATAGATTAATACATGGTGTGTGTGTGTGTGTGTGTGTGTGGGTGGGTGGGTGGGTGGGTGGGTGGGTGGGTGGGTGGGTGGGTGGGTGGGTGGGTGGGTGGGTGGGTGTGTGTGTGTGTGTGTGTGTGTGTGTGTGTGTGTGTGTGTGTGTGTGTGTGTGTGTGTGTGTGTGTGTGTGTGTGTGTGTGTGTGTGTGTGTGTGTGTGTGTGAATAGACGGATTTCCAATGATCTGACAGGAGCAAATGCACCTACTATGCAGGTTGGAAATCAAACAACTTTTCTGTTCAAAATAAATAAAAACCGATCTGATCCCTACACAGGCTCAAGGGGAACCAGGGAGGGTGGGTCTTCCGGTGCCAGTACCCCTGGCAATTCTTCAGAATCCTCGAGTCCCAAAAAACTATTCTGTCGGAGCCACAATAATGTCCCGTTTCTTTGACTTCTTTGAGACTTGTGCTGTACAGTTTATAACTGTGGCAATGAGTGGAACAAAATCCACTTTTATAACATGCAAGGTATCTTTTGTCTGGCAGCAAACATTTACTACAGGCTGTGGTCTACCCATTAACATCTCTTCACTAGAATCACTTGTTTTAATTATTTTAATGGCCTCCGCATAGGAGATTAGAATGACCTCCCTAACTTCACCCTTACAGGGCTCTACAGGAACTCGGGATCATGATCCCCACCTCAATTTCCTTCACCCTTACAGGGCTCTACAGGAACTCGGGATCATGATCCCCACCTCAATTTCCTTCACCCTTACAGGGCTCTACAGGAACTCGGGATCATGATCCCCACCTCAATTTCCTTCACCCTTACAGGGCTCTACAGGAACTTGGGATCATGATCCCCACTTCAATTTCCTTCACCCTTACAGGGCTCTACAGGAACTCGGGATCATGATCCCCACCTCAATTTCCTTCACCCTTACAGGGCTCTACAGGAAATCAGGATCATGATCAACACCATAATTGCCACACCGTCGTCCTTCTACACACCGGTCCTTCAGTATACTCCGTTCTTCTGCACACACTTGAAACAAGGCCAAATCCTTTACAATTCTTGCACTGCAGTGATTTGAGGACGAAAGTTCTTACAGCATATTTTACATAACCAAGCTTCACATGCGTAGGTATTTGCTCTTTATCAACAAAAAAAACAACAGGACCGACAGACTTCCTTATTTTTATCCATTCACCCAGTGGGTCAGACGCCGGGCACCAACCACACCAGGAAATATGTTCAGGTATTAAACCTAAACATCCGTCGTCACCCCTGAGATGACTCCTTTGGACGGGCGAAGTTCAAAACACAAAACCTGTTGTTCCGATTCTTTTGAATCTCACTGCAATCACCCTCTGTTCTTCAGAAATACAATAAATCAGAATAAGACCACTCCTAGTCACTCTGACAAGACTCCACTTTTCCAAGCTCATACTTCACCATTTTCAACACCTCTAACCGGTTTCCCACATATGCAACAGTACTAAAAAAAAAACGCATCCCAATAAGACGCGATTCATTATCGTTTAACACACGTTTCCTCCAGTTTTAGACTATTTCCATTTTGGTCCAGTTTTCGATACTACTGTTGTCCACTCAGAACATTCGTCTAATTTACTCGACCCACTGCTTGATTCCAACTCAGCATCTTCCTCCATCTTCCCCGCCCTTCGGGCTCAGCTGTACTGTCAGCGAGCGTTCTCTTTATCTCAAAATAAATAAATAAATAAATATTCAATCAAATAAAAGATCTGAGTCTGACAGTATTATTTCATTTAATTCCTCATCAATACAACAAAAAAATTATGGTTTAGGAATTGTCAAGTTTTGGTACATTCAACAGATAATTGACATGAATGTCGTTAGCAGATTGTCCACTGGGAGGTTTGTGGCGGCAGAGCTGCAGGCTCCGCCCTTCTATCACTGTAGACTTGCATTGCCATCCTTCCAAGTCTGGAATCATCTGTTGGAACGCCTGAACGTGAGGAGGTAGAGGAAGCCAGGGAGCTGAGGCTCTCATCACTCTGATTGTTGAGCCATGTCCCAGATGAACTTCAGAGTCATGTCTTTCATCCGTTCCTTATAGACCTGGTCAAACCTCTCACTCTGGGCCACTGTGAACATGTTCTTCCACTCCCCGATTTTACCTGCCACAGCACAACCAACACGTCATTATTCAGAGTAGGAACATTATAAAATGGTTTATATGCAGTTTATTTATAAACAGTGTGTGTCCCCCCCCCCCCCAGTAGAAGTGCTGATCTAGGATCAGGCCACTGTGTCCCATGTGATCTTATTCATTATGATCTGAAAGGCAGAACTGATCCTGACCTTTGCGCAGGAACTGCCCCTTTTTGAGAATGTCTTCTGATATGAACTCATAGTTGGCCTTGCGGTCGTTTTTCATGTTTTTGAACGTGGCTTTTTCCACGATCTTGTTGATGTCTGCTTCAGTCAGGTCC
Organism: Salvelinus fontinalis; assembly: GCF_029448725.1. Lineage (NCBI taxonomy): Eukaryota > Metazoa > Chordata > Actinopteri > Salmoniformes > Salmonidae > Salvelinus > Salvelinus fontinalis. The sequence continues at coordinate 37,312,648 of NC_074688.1, forward strand.
CTCTCCAGGAAACGGCAGATCTTCGTCACGGCTGTCTTGAGATCCTGAGAAAGGAGAAGCATGTCCATTTAAAGATGGAACCCTGTGCCCTGGGATTGGTCAAGTGGTGAAGGCCACTGCCCTTCGAAACATTAACAATCCCCTGCCTGTGTGGGATCACATGCCAGTCCCACAGAACTTCTACACACTCGGTCCTCTGTCTGTCTCCCTCTTAATTTCCATGTCCATCCTTGTTAATAAAATCAGAAAATTAGGTTGAAATATTGAGGGATAGGTAAAGTCAGGCTGGTTGGTTGCCTCTAGCTAGCTATCCAGGTCAGAGGTCATACGGAGGTCAGAGGTCATACGGGTGTCAGATGAGTCTGTAATATCTTACCATGATCATGTCCTCATAGGTCAGAAACATGATGTTGTACTGGTCTCTCTTACTGTGCCACTCTCTGATGTGGTCAAACCAGGACGAAGCACCAACTGTAGGGCAAATAACAGGGTCATAACAGGCTGTGTCACCAAGGTCAATACAGTATTCATGGATTGGTCAAAAGTAGTGTAACTGTGAATATTTAGGACACAGGCTATCGGCGTCATAACAGGCTGTTGAGCGTCCCACATGGAACCCTATTTGACCAGAGCCCTATTGGCCATGGTGAACATGAGTTCACTATGTAGGGAATAGGGTATTAATTTGTGACACAACCATGGTGTTTTATGAATGATGTCTTTACTCTACCATTCCCTGCTAACCACTGGTCCAGAAAGTCCTCGAAGCACTTTGGGGTCAAAAACATGGCCCAGTTAACACACCAGTGATAGTAGGAAGTCACGTTGTCCTTTGGGTTCCGCATCACATAGATCATCTGAGAATAAGAGAGATATTTACAGCCCTACGGGCCTCCATGTAGGGTGCTCCATTACCATTCTCATTCTACCCTCCTTTGCCTACCTTTGCCTTCTTGTCCCTAAGGCCTGGGGGCATGAGTACAGGGGTGAGGTGGGAGGCGAATAGCCGCGGGTTAGGGCGTAAGGAATAGTCAGCGCGTTTGTCAATATACTCCAGCCATGGCATCATCTCCATGTTGTTGGGATAGATATCACCCATCTCTGACTCGCAGATAGAAGTGATGATCTGCTGTGCCCAGATTGTTCCTGCAGGTTAGGAAAGGTGTCAGTCATAAAGCTCTTGGGGCCGACTTGATGAAAAGGGGATTTGAAAAACAACAAAGCGGTCACCCTGCCAGAGCTGAAAGGGCTGGAGTAAAACAAGCGTTAAGACAGTTGAACAATTTCCTCATGAGAAATAAATATATAACTATATAATATATAAGTAGCAGTCAAAAGTTTTGGACACACCAAATCATTTAAGGGTTTTTCTTTATGTGTATTTTCATGTAGTTACCAAAAAAAGTGTTAAACAAATCAAAATATATTTTATATTTTAGATTCTTCAAAGTAGCTACCCTATGACAGCTTTGCACACTTTTGGCATTCTCTCAACCAGCTTCATGAGGAATGCTTTTCCAACAGTCTTGAAGGAGTTCCCACATATGCTGAGCACTTGTTGGCTCCTTTTCCTTCACTCTGCGGTCCAACTCATCCCAAACCATCTCATTTGGGTTGAGATCGAGTGATTGTGGAGGCCAGTTCATCTGATGCAGCACTTCATCACTCTCCTTGGTCAAATAGACAATACACAGCCTGGAGGTGGGTTTGGGGTAATTGCCCTGTTGAAAAACGAATGATTGTCCCACTAAGCATAAACTAGATGGGATGACGTATTGCTGCAGAATGCTCTGGTACCCATGCTGGTTAAGTGTGCCTTGAAATTTAAATAAATCACTAACAGAGCCAACAGCAAATCACCCACACACCATCACACCTCCTCCTCCATGCTTCACGGTGGGAACCACACATGCAGAGATCATCCGTTCACCTACTCTGCGTCTCACAAAGACACGGCGGTTGGAACCAAAAATCTCAGATTTGGACTCAGACCAAAGGACAGATTTCCACCTGTCTAATGTCCATTGCTTGTGTTTCTTGGCCCAAGAAAGTCTCTTCTTATTATTGGTGTCCTTTAGTAGTGGTTTCTTTGCAGCAATTCGACCATGAGGAAAAGGCTGCTGAAGTTCTATCAACGCATCAACTGTAGTACTCGCGCTGCTAAAACACTCAACCACTGCTACTCCAACTTCTGGGATGCTAAAAGGCCCTCCCCCGCCCTCCTTTCGGCAAATCTGACCACGACTCCAACAGGAAGTACCCGTACTAAGGACTATTCAATGCTGGTCTGACCAATCGGAATCCACACTTCAAGATTGTTTTGATCAAGCGGATTGGGATATGTTCCAGGTAGCTTTCGAGAATAGTATTGACGAATATACTGATACGGTGACTGAGTTTATCAGGAAGTGTATAGGAGATGTCGTACCCACTGTGACTATTAAAACCTACCCTAACCAGAAGCTGTGGATAGATGGCAGCATTCGCGCAAAACTGAAAGTGCGAACCACCGCATTCAACCATGGGAAGTTGACTGGGAATATGGCAGAATACAAACAGTGTAGTTATTCCCTCCGCAAGGCAATCAAACAGTCAAAATGTCAGTATAGAGACATAATGGAGTCGCAATTCAATGGCTCAGACATGAGACGTTTGTGGCAGTGTATACAAACAATCACAGACTACAAAAGGAAAACCAGCCACGTCACGGACACCGACGTCTTGCTTCCGGACAAGCTAAACAACTTCTTCACCCGCTTTGAGGATAACACAGTGCCACCGACGCGGCCCGCTACCAAGGACTGTGGGCTCTCCTTCTCCATGGCCGACGTGAGTAAGACATTTAAGCATGTTAACCCTCGCAAGGCTGCCGGCCCAGACAGCATCCCTAGCCGCGTCCTGAGAGCATGCGCAGACCAGCTGGCTGGTGTCTTTAGGGACAAATTCAATCTCTCCCTATCCCAGTCTGCTGTCCCCACATGCTTCAAGATGACCACCATTGTTCCTGTATCCCAAGAAAGCCAAGGTAACTGAACTTAATGACTATCACCCCATAGCACTCACTTCTGTCATCATAAAGTGCTTTGAGAGACTAGTCAAGGATCATATCACCTCTACCTTACCTGTCACCATAGACCCACTTCAATTTGTTTAACGCCCCAATAGATGATGCACAGATGATGCAATCGCCATCGCAATGCACACTGTCCTGTCCCATCTGGACAAGAGGAATACCTATGTAAGAATGCTGTTCATTGACTATAGCTCAGCATTCAACACCATAGTACCCTCCAAGCTCATCATTAAGCTCAAGGCCCTGGGTTTGAACCCCGCCCTGTGCAACTGGGTCCTGGACTTCCTGACGGGCCGCCCCCAGGTGGTGAAGGTAGGAAACACCTCCACTTCGCTGATCCTCAACACTGGGGCGCCACAAGGGTGGGTGCTCAGCCCCCTCCTGTACTCCCTGTTCACCCATGACTGCGTGGCCACACACATCTCCAACTCAATCATCAAGTTTTCAGATGACACAACAGTGGTAGGCCTGATCACCAACAATGACGAGATAGCCTACAGGGAGGAGGTGAGGGCTCTGGGAGTGTGGTTCCAGGAAGATAACCTCTCACTCAACGTCAACAAAACAAAGGAGATGATTGTGGACTTCAGGAAACAGCAGAGGGAGCACCCCTCTATCCACATCGACAGGACAGTAGTGGAGAGGGTAGTAAGTTAAGTTCCTCGGCGTACACATCACGGACAAACTGAATTGGTCCACCCACACAGACAACGTGGTGAAGAAGGCGCAACAGCACCTCTTCAACCTCAGGAGGCTGGAGAAATTTGGCTTGTCACCTAAAACCCTCACAAACTTTTACAGATGCACAATTGGGAGCATAATTTTGGGCTGTATCACCGCCTGGTATGGCAACTGCAACTCCCACAACCGCAGGATTCTCCAGAGGGTGGTGCTGTCTGCCCAACGCATCACCGGGAGCAAACTACCTGCCCTCCAGGACACCTACAGCACCCAATGTCACAGCAAGGCCAAAAAGATCAACAAGGACAACAACCACCCGAGCCACTGCCTGTTCATACCGCTATCATCCAGAAGACGAGGTCAGTACCGGTCAATCAAAGCTAGAACCGAGAGACTGAAAAACAGCTTCTATCTCAAGGCCATCAGACTGTTAAATAGCCATCACTAGCACAGAGAGGCTGCTGCCAATATACACAGACTTGAAATTACTGGCCACTTTAATAAATGGAACACCAGTCACTTTAAAAATGTTTACATATTTTGCATTACTCATCTCATATGTATATACTGTATTCTATATCATCTACTGTATCTTAGTCTATGCATTTCTCATCTCATATGTATACTGTATACTGTATTCTATACTATTCTACTGTATCTTAGTCTATGCCACTCTGTCATTGCTCATCCACATATTTATATATTCTTAATTCCATTCCTTTACTTAGATTTGTGTGTATTGGGTATATGTTGTGAAATTGTTTGATATTACTTGTTATATATTACTGTACCGTCGAAGCTAGAAACACAAGCATTTCGCTACACCCGCAATAACATCTGCTAAACACGTGTATGTGACCAATAACATCTGATAAACACGTGTATGTGACCAATAACATCTGATAAACACGTGTATGTGACCATTAACATCTGCTAACCATGTGTATGTGACCAATAACATCTGCTAACCATGTGTATGTGACCAATAACATCTGCTAACCATGTGTATGTGACCAATAACATCTGATTTGATGAAGGCCTGATTCATGCCTCCTCTGAACAGTTGATGTTGATATGTGTCTGTTAATTGAACTCTGTTATTTGGGCTGTAATCGTAGGTGCAGCTAACTCGAATGAACTTATCCTCTGCAGCAGAGGTAACTTTGGGTCTTCCTTACCTATGGCTGTCCTCATGAGAGCCAGTTTCATCATAACGCTTGATGGTTTTTGCGACTGCACTTGAAGAAACTTTCAAAGTTCTTGAAATGTTCCAGATTGACTGACATTCATGTCTTAAAGTAATGATGGCCTGTCGTTTCTCTTTGCTTATTTGAGCTGTTCTTGACATAATATGGACTTGGTCTTTTACCAAATAGGGCTATCTTCTGTATATCACCCATACCTTGTCACAACACAACTGATTGGCTCAAACGCATTAAGAAGGAAAAATTCCACAAATTAACTTTAAACAAGGCACACCTGTTAATTGAAATGCATTCCAGGTCATTACCTCATGAAGCTGGTTGAGAGAATGCCAAGAGTGTGCAAAGCTGTCCTCAAGGCAAAGGGTGACTACTTTGAAGAATCTCAAATATAAAATATATTTTGATTTGTTTAAAACGTTTTTGGTTACTACATGATTCCATATGTGTTATTTCATAGTTTTGATGTTTTCACTATTAGTCTACAATGTAGAAAATAGTAAAAATAAAGTAAAACCCTGGAATGAGTAGGTGTGTCCAAACTTTTGAATGGTACTGTATATATACAGCTCTGGAACAAATTAAGAGACCACTGCAAAATTATCAGTTTCTCTGGTTTGACTATTTATAGGTCTGTGTTTGCGTAAAATGAACATTTATGTTTTATTCTATAAACTACTGACAACATTTCTCCCAAATTCTAAATAAAAATATTGTAATTTAGAGCATCAAACCAGAGAAACTGATAATTTTGCAGTGGTCTCTTAGTTTTTTCCAGAGCTGTATATATTTACTTTAACTTTTTCTCCCCAATTGGTAGTTAGTCTCGTCCCATCGCTGCATCTCCCGTGCGGACTCGGGAGAGGCGAAGGTCCAGAACCGTGTGTCCTCCTAAAAGCGACGCTGCCAAGTCGCACTGCTTCTTGACACACTGCTCGCTTTACCCGGAAGCCAGCCGTACCAATGTGTAGGAGGAAACACTAGAGCGCGATAGGACAAGGACATCACAGCCGGCCAAACCTTCCCCTAACCCGGTCGCGGCCGGCTGCGACACAGCCCGGGATCGAACCCTGTAATGACGCCTCGAGACACTTTCGGATATAAGTTATATTTTTCAATAATCAATGGATATCACTCATTTAAAAGTCCAAAGATGGATGTCCCAATTCCGGATTTCACATTTAACTTTCTAAAATGCTGTTCTTATGCTCTCTACTTGTAACGGTTTCTCTCCTCATTGATTACCTAAACAGAGCCGAGATCGCAACCTTTTTCATGGCTAGCACCCCCAAGTATGATAAATGTCTCTAGTCTAGGCCATCTCAAACGCTGTTTTTCCATCCAATAGATGTGTCACTCACCTGATTTAGGGTAAGTGACCAGAAAGATGTCACTGTCCCGGATCTCAAAGGTCTGCAGGGAGTCAATGTGCTCCGCGTTGACCAAATCCTTCGCAAAAACATAGTCCTTGTACTTGACCAGGTCATCGGTGAGCTTCTCCATAATAATTATAGTTTTGTATAAATATTAGTATCGACAGTGGGATATGAATAGCTATGCGGCAAAGAACCAAATGAAGTTGGAATTACAGCAAGTTTAGACTTTGGAACCTGTGGCAAGGGTTCGCGGAGTGATAACGAGTAAGATTCACTGACGTTGCAATAAAGTAGACTCCTGAGTCGTCATTCTAACGCTACGACATACAGTGCAGTCGGTAAGTATTCAGACCCTTTGACTCTTTCCACATTTTGTTACATTACATCCTTATTCTACAATAAATTAAATCGTCCCCCCCCATCAATCTACACACAATACCCCATAATAACAAAGCAAAAACAGGTTTTTAGAAATTTTTGCAAATGTATTACAAAAATAAATAAATAAATGAAATATCACATTTACATAAGTATTCAGACGCTATATTCAATACTTTGTTGAAGCACCTTTGGCAGTGATTACAGCCTTGAGTCTTCTTGGGTATGACGCTACAAGTTTGGCACACCTGTATTTGAGGAGTTTCTCCCATTCTTCTCTGCAGATCCTTTCAAGCTTTGATTGGTGGAGTGCTGCAGAGACCCTTATGTTATACTAGTCTATACACCCTTATGTTATACTAGTCTATACACCCTTATGTTATACTAGTCTATACACCCTTATGTTATACTAGTCTCTATACACCCTTATGTTATACTAGTCTATACACCCTTATGTTATACTAGTCTATACACCATTATGTTATACTAGTGGATACACCCTTATGTTATACTAGTCTATACACCCTTATGTTATACTAGTCTATACACCCTTATGTTATACTAGTCTATACACCCTTATGTTATACTAGTCTATACACCCTTATGTTATACTAGTCTATACACCATTATGTTATACTAGTCTCTATACACCCTTATGTTATACTAGTGGATACACCCTTATGTTATACTAGTCTATACACCCTTATGTTATACTAGTCTATACACCCTTATGTTATACTAGTCTATACACCCTTATGTTATACTAGTCTATACACCATTATGTTATACTAGTCTATACACCCTTATGTTATACTAGTCTATACACCCTTATGTTATACTAGTCTATACACCCTTATGTTATACTAGTCTATACACCATTATGTTATACTAGTCTATACACCCTTATGTTATACTAGTCTATACACCATTATGTTATACTAGTGTATATGTAACGGATGTGAAATGGCTAGCTAGTTAGCGGGTACGCGCTAGTAGCGTTTCAATCAGTTACGTCACTTGCTCTGAGACTTAAGTAGTGTTGCCCCTTGCTCTGCAAGGGCCGCGGCTTTTGTGGAGCGATGGGTAACGAGGCTTCGTGGTTGACTGTTGTTGATGTGTGCAGAGGGTCCCTGGTTCGCGCCCGTGTCGGGGCGAGGGGACGGTTTAAAGTTATACTGTTACATTGGTGCCGTGACCCGGATCACTGGTTGCTGCGGAAAAGGAGGAGGTTGAAAGGGGGGTGAGTGTAACGGATGTGAAATGGCTAGCTAGTTAGCGGGTACGCGCTAGCAGCGTTTCAATCAGTTACGTCACTTGCTCTGAGACTTAAGTAGTGTTGCCCCTTGCTCTGCAAGGGCCGCGGCTTTTGTGGAGCGATGGGTAACGAGGCTTCGTGGTTGACTGTTGTTGATGTGTGCAGAGGGTCCCTGGTTCGCGCCCGTGTCGGGGCGAGGGGACGGTTTAAAGTTATACTGTTATATATACACCCTTATGTTGTACTAGTCTATACACCCTTATGTTATACTAGTCTATACACCCTTATGTTATACTAGTCTATACACCCTTATGTTGTACTAGTCTATACACCCTTATGTTGTACTAGTCTATACACCCTTATGTTGTACTAGTCTATACACCCTTATGTTATACTAGTCTATACACCCTTATGTTATACTAGTCTATACACCCTTATGTTATACTAGTGGTTTACACCCTTATGTTATACTAGTCTATACACCCTTATGTTATACTAGTCTATACACCCTTATGTTATACTAGTCTATACACCCTTATGTTATACTAGTCTATACACCCTTATGTTATACTAGTCTATACACCCTTATGTTATACTAGTCTATACACCCTTATGTTATACTAGTCTATACACCCTTATGTTATACTAGTCTATACACCCTTATGTTATACTAGTCTATACACCCTTATGTTATACTAGTCTATACACCCTTATGTTATACTAGTCTATACACCCTTATGTTATACTAGTCTATACACCCTTATGTTATACTAGTCTATACACCCTTATGTTATACTAGTCTATACACCCTTATGTTATACTAGTCTATACACCCTTATGTTATACTAGTCTATACACCCTTATGTTGTACTAGTCTATACACCCTTATGTTATACTAGTCTATACACCCTTATGTTATACTAGTCTATACACCCTTATGTTATACTAGTGGATACACCCTTATGTTATACTAGTCTATACACCCTTATGTTATACTAGTCTATACACCCTTATGTTATACTAGTCTCTATACACCATTATGTTATACTAGTCTATACACCCTTATGTTATACTAGTCTATACACCCTTATGTTATACTAGTGGATACACCCTTATGTTATACTAGTCTATACACCCTTATGTTATACTAGTGGTTTACACCCTTATGTTATACTAGTCTATACACCCTTATGTTATACTGGTCTATACACCCTTATGTTATACTAGTCTATACACCCTTATGTTATACTAGTCTATACACCCTTATGTTATACTAGTCTATACACCCTTGCGTTACACTGACAGTGAGGATTTGTGAAGAGCAGGTATAAACAACCTCTGTATCATCAAAACAGTTGCTTACTGAGGTGTTAAAGTTCAGTTAGTCATTGTTATGTAAATGCAGGCTGAAAAGTACCAGTGGCCTGGCTTCGGGCCACCAAGTGAGAGCAGGCCCGCTGGAGCCAGTTGTCATTTTCTGGAAATAAATGCTCTGAATTACAATATTTTTATTTGGAATTTGTGAGAAATGTTGTCAGTAGTTTATAGAATAAAACATAAATGTTCTTTTTACGCAAACACAGACCTATAAATAGTCAAACCAGAGAAACTGATAATTTTGCAGTGGTCTCTTCATTTGTTCCAGAGCTGTATATATTTACTTTAACTTTTTCTTCCCAATTGGTAGTTAGTCTCGTCCCATCGCTGCATCTCCCGTGCGGACTCGGGAGAGGCGAAGGTCCAGAACCATATGTCCTCCTAAAAGCCGCACTGCTTCTTGACACACTGCTCGCTTTACCCGGAAGCCAGCCGTACCAATGTGTAGGAGGAAACACTAGAGCGCGATAGGACAAGGACATCACAGCCGGCCAAACCTTCCCCTAACCCGGTCGCGGCCGGCTGCGACACAGCCCGGGATCGAACCCTGTAATGACGCCTCGAGACACTTTCGGATATAAGTTATATTTTTCAATAATCAATGGATATCACTCATTTAAAAGTCCAAAGATGGATGTCCCAATTCCGGATTTCACATTTAACTTTCTAAAATGCTGTTCTTATGCTCTCTACTTGTAACGGTTTCTCTCCTCATTGATTACCTAAACAGAGCCGAGATCGCAACCTTTTTCATGGCTAGCACCCCCAAGTATGATAAATGTCTCTAGTCTAGGCCATCTCAAACGCTGTTTTTCCATCCAATAGATGTGTCACTCACCTGATTTAGGGTAAGTGACCAGAAAGATGTCACTGTCCCGGATCTCAAAGGTCTGCAGGGAGTCAATGTGCTCCGCGTTGACCAAATCCTTCGCAAAAACATAGTCCTTGTACTTGACCAGGTCATCGGTGAGCTTCTCCATAATAATTATAGTTTTGTATAAATATTAGTATCGACAGTGGGATATGAATAGCTATGCGGCAAAGAACCAAATGAAGTTGGAATTACAGCAAGTTTAGACTTTGGAACCTGTGGCAAGGGTTCGCGGAGTGATAACGAGTAAGATTCACTGACGTTGCAATAAAGTAGACTCCTGAGTCGTCATTCTAACGCTACGACATACAGTGCAGTCGGTAAGTATTCAGACCCTTTGACTCTTTCCACATTTTGTTACATTACATCCTTATTCTACAATAAATTAAATCGTCCCCCCCCATCAATCTACACACAATACCCCATAATAACAAAGCAAAAACAGGTTTTTAGAAATTTTTGCAAATGTATTACAAAAATAAATAAATAAATGAAATATCACATTTACATAAGTATTCAGACGCTATATTCAATACTTTGTTGAAGCACCTTTGGCAGTGATTACAGCCTTGAGTCTTCTTGGGTATGACGCTACAAGTTTGGCACACCTGTATTTGAGGAGTTTCTCCCATTCTTCTCTGCAGATCCTTTCAGGCTTTGATTGGTGGAGTGCTGCAGAGACCCTTATGTTATACTAGTCTATACACCCTTATGTTATACTAGTCTATACACCCTTATGTTATACTAGTCTATACACCCTTATGTTATACTAGTCTATACACCCTTATGTTATACTAGTCTATACACCCTTATGTTATACTAGTGGATACACCCTTATGTTATACTAGTGGATACACCCTTATGTTATACTAGTCTATACACCCTTATGTTAAACTAGTGGTTTACACCCTTGCGTTACCCTGACAGTGAGGATTTGTGAAGAGCAGAATTAACAACCTCTGTATCATCAAAACAGTTGCTTACTGAGGTGTTAAAGTTCAGTTAGTCATTGTTATGTAAATGCAGGCTGTAAAGTGCCAGTGGCCTGGCTTTGGCCCCAAGTGAGAGCAGGGGAGAGGGGGGGACAGACAGGTAGATGGGTAGACAGACTTCCAGTCTGTGAAGAAAGCCCTGAGGTGAGGGGTACACTTCTCCTCCTCTCGTCTCTCTACCTCTCCTTCCTCCCCCCTGTTCCTCTGGTTAGGAGTTAAAGCGGGGACTGGGTCGGGAGAGATGAGCCTTTCCCACTGCCTTTCTCCCTGGCTAACCCTGAGGAAGTACAGAAACACAGACATGTTGATTCTGCTGTCACAGACAAGGGGTGAATAAATACCGAGCTGAGACCAGTGTCAGTACAGAGATTTGTCAAAAAGGCCATGTCTGAGATGGAGCAAAATAAAGTTGATCATTAATCATCTGACTTTAAGAAGAGAACGGATGGATGGGTTACTGTCACGAGGTGTTTTTTTATAAACTACACTTCCTAAACACAACAATAATCTAGCAATATCGCTCATCCAGCAGTTAGAATGGCGCCGAAGGAGATGGCTGCCGTTTTACGATCCCGTAACCAATTGCGTCATGTTTTTTTCACGTTATTTGTAACTTATTTTGTACATAATGTTTCTGCCACCGTGTCTTAAGACCTGAAAAGAGCTTCTAGATATCAGGATAGCGATTACTCACCCAGTACTGGAGGAATAATTTTTCTTTAACGAGTCGGACGGGAAGGATTTACTTCAGAAGCCCGACAAGGCCCTCATCCCCGTCATTTGCAGGAGAAAGAGAAGAAGGAGATATCAGGGACAAAGGTCTGGGTGCCTTGTAAGGATCCGACGCCGAGAGGGTAATCTACCTTTACCATCGGTCCTATTAGCCAATGTACAATCAATGGATAATAAAATAAACTAACTACGATCACCTATATCCTACCAACAGGACATTAAAAACTGTAATGTCTTATGTTTCACCGAGTCGTGGCTGAACGACGACATTAATAACATACAGCTGGTGGATTTTACGCTTTTTCGGCAGGATAGAACAGCGGCCTCTGGTAAGACAAGGGGCGACGGTCTATGTATATTTGAAAACAACAGCTGGAGCACGAAATCTAAGGAAGTCTCAAAGTTCTGCTCGCCTGAGGTAGAGTATCTCATGATAAGCTGTAGACCACACTATTTACCAAGAGAGTTTATCTGTATTTTTCGCAGCTGTCTATATACCACCACAAACCGATGCTGGCACTAAGACCGCACTCAATGAGCTGTATACGGCCAAAAGCAAACAGGAAAACGCTCATCCAGAGGCGGCGCTCCTAGTGGTCGGGGACTTTAATGCAGGGAAACTTTAATCCGTTTGACCTCATTTCTATCAGCATGTTAGATGTGCAACAAGAGGGGAAAAAAACTCTAGACCACCTTTACTCCACACACAGAGATGCGTACAAAGCTCTCCCTCGCCCTCCATTTGGCAAATCTGACCATAATTCTATCCTCCTGATTCCTGCTTACAAGCAAAAACTAAAGCAGGAAGCACCAGTGACTAGATCAATAAGAAAGTGGTCAGATGAAGCAGATGCTAAGCTACAGGACTGTTTTGCTACCAGAGACTGGAATATGTTCAGGGATTCTTCCGATGACATTGAGGAGTACACCACATCAGTCACTGGCTTCATCAATAAGTGCATCGATGACGTCATCCCCACAGTGACCGTACGTACATACCCCAACCAGAAGCCATGGATTACAGGCAACATCCGCACTGAGCTAAAGGGTAGAGCTACTGCTTTCAAGTAGCAGGACTCTAACCCGGAAGCTTATAAAAAAAATCGTGCTATGCCCTCCGACGAACCATCAAACAGGGAAAGCATCAATACAGGGCTAAGATTGAATCATACTACACCGGCTCCGACGCTCGTTGGATGTGGCAGGGCCTGCAAACTATTACAGACTACAAAGGGAAGCACAGCAGCAAGCTGCCCAGTGACACAAGCCTACCAGACAAGCTAAATTACCTCTTTGCTCGCTTCGAGACCAAGTAACACTGAAGTATGCATGAGAGCATCAGCTGTTCTGGACGACTGTGTGATCACACTCTCCATAGCCGATGTGAGTAAGACCTTAAAACAGGTCAACATTCACAAGGCCGCAAGGCCAGACAGATTACAAGGACATGTACTCCGAGCATGCACTGACCAACTGGCAAGTCTCCTCACTGACATTTTCAACCTGTCCCTGACTGAGTCTGTAATAACAACATATTTTAAGCAGACCACCATAGTCCCTGTGCCCAAGAACACTAAGGTAACCTGCCTAAAGGACTACCGACCCGTAGCCCTCACGTCTGTAGCCATGAAGTGCTTTGAAAGGCTGGCCATGGCTCACATCAACACCCTTATCCCAGAAACCCAAGACCCACTCCAACTTGCATACCGCCCCAACAGATCCACAGATGATGCAATCTCTATTGCACTCCACACTGCCCTCTCCCACCTAGACAAGTGGAACACATATGTGAGAATGCTGTTCAGACTACAGCTCAGTGTTCAACACCATAGTGCCCTACAAGCTCATCACTAAGCTCAGGACCCTGGGACTAAACACCGCCCTCTGCTACTAAATCCTGGACTTCCTGACGGGCCGCCCCCAGGTGGTAAGGGTAGGTAACACTACACCCGCCACGCTGACCCTCAACACGGGGGCCCCTCAGGGGTGCGTGCTTAGTCCCCTCCTGGACTCCCTGCTCACCCACGACTGCGTGGCCACGCACGACACCAACAGAGTCGTGAAGAAGGTATGACAACGCCTCTTCCCCCTCAGGAGGCTGAAAAGATTTGGCGTGGGCCCTCAGATCCTCAAATTTCTACAGCTACACCATTGAGAGCATCCTGACTGGCTGCATCACTGGTATGGCAACTGCTTGGCATCCAACCGCAAGGCATTCGAGAGTAATGCGTACAGCCAGTACAGCACCAGGGCCGAGCTCCCTGCCATGCAGGACCTCTATACCAGGCGATGTCAGAGGAAGGCCTGGGCGCTGAGGACGTCGATTAAGGAAGCCCCCCGCATCTCTCTGATTGAGAGGGGTTGGGTTAAATGCGGAGGACACATTTCGGTTGAATGTATTCAGTTGTGCAACTGACTAGGTATCCCCCTTTCCTTCCCCCAATCCTGCTAAATAGTTGAGCAAATAGCTACCCGAACTATCTGCATTGACCCTATTGGGGGAACTCTCTTGACTCATCACATATGCTGCTGCTACTGTTTATTATCTATCCTGTTGCCTAGTCACTTTACCTCAACCTATATGTCAGTGGCGGTCAGTGCCATTTAAGATGAGGGAGGATGATTATTATAATTTCTTTGCATGGCCTTATTTCTATTACAACATATTGGATGACTGTCATTCATATTCACCCTGTTCAATGTAACAGCGATAGGTTTAGGCTACTACATGATATTAGAATGTTCCCTATACCCACCATGAGGTTGCTACAACCTACCCTATGAATGAAAGTTTACAACCTAGGAGCACAGGTCGAGAGAAATTTAAGTAATCAAGGTGACAGACGGTGACACATTCGATACCGCCTTGCACACTCTTGCCTGCGTCTAGGGTGCAATCATTAGACCAAGAGTTGCAAATTAAAGTTTCTATTGGACAAATTCAGGTATGCTTATCCCCTTTTCATTCAGTTCGCTTCCGTTTAAGAAACGTTTTTCAACAGAATCGGCCGAATGAATACACCTCTGATCACACGCAAACACAGTTCACTATAGCAAACACAACAATAATCTAGCAATATCGCTCATCCAGCAGTTAGAATGGCGCCGAAGGAGATGGCTGCCGTTTTACGATCCCGTAACCAATTGCGTCATGTTTTTTTCACGTTATTTGTAACTTATTTTGTACATAATGTTTCTGCCACCGTGTCTTAAGACCTGAAAAGAGCTTCTAGATATCAGGATAGCGATTACTCACCCAGTACTGGAGGAATAATTTTTCTTTAACGAGTCGGACGGGAAGGATTTACTTCAGAAGCCCGACAAGGCCCTCATCCCCGTCATTTGCAGGAAAAAGAGAAGGAGATATCAGGGATGAAGGTTTGGGTGCCTTGTAAGGATCCGACGCCGAGAGGGTAATCTCCCTTTACCATCGGTCCTATTAGCCAATGTACAATCAATGGATAATAAAATAGACTAACTACGATCACCTATATCCTACCAACGGGACATTAAAAACTGTAATGTCTTATGTTTCATGGCTGAACGACGACATTAATAACATACAGCTGGTGGATTTTACGCTTTTTCTTTTTCTGTTTTTCAACAGAATCGGCCGAATGAATACACCTCTGATCACACGCAAACACAGTTCACTATAGCAGCCGCATACAAAGTGCATGATCTTTTAATCGTTGTATAATTACTTCTCGTATCTATGTGCTCTCCTCCTCTCACCTTTCCCTTTCGCTTGTGTGCTTCAGTGCACAACACATCAGCTGTCTGTAACCAGGCGGAAAAACCTTTCCAAGCCAAACCTTCATATCATAACCGCTAACCGCTACACACAGTTTACATCGTTGTCACCATATTAGCGTCATAGGCAACATAGCTACTAGAACTAATGCGTTAGTAAACCCGCTACAATCATGCAGTAGTGTGCAGTCAGCAGCCAGCAGTTCAGCAGTTACACTGGCCGGCCCCGGTGGCAATAAATGAATAAAACCAAAAGCTTACCCAAACTTGGAAGAGTTCCATCATTGGCTAACCATAGCCAGCTAGCTAAAATAGCATCCCTCTCTGTTTGAGCCGGGTGTTTTAGTACACTAAACTAGCTAGCTGCATTCTCTAGCTAAGTGAAAAAAAAATACTAAGAACGAAATATAGTTCTCACTCGCTTCTCCTTCATTTTTTAAAATAAATACATTTGTTCAAAACTGTTCCAACTATTGTCTTTCTTTGAGTCAACTACTCAGTACATTTTATACCCTGCAGTGCTAGCTAGCTGTAGCTTATGCTTTCAGTACTAGATTCATTCTCTGATCCTTTGATTGGGTGAACAACATGTCAGTTCATGCTGAAAGAGCTCTGATAGGTTGGAGGACGTCCTCCAGAAGTTTCCATAATTACAATTACTGCGTAAGTCTATTGAAGGGGGTGAGAAACATGAGCCTCCTAGGTTTTGTATTGAAGTCAATGTACCCATAGGAGGACAGAAATTAGCTGTCTTCAGGCTACACCATGGTGCTATTAAAGCTACTGTAGACCTTCATTACAAAACAGTGTGTTTTAATAAATCATTTGGTGACATGTGAATATATTTAGTATAGTTTTATCTAAAAATATAACATTTTTTATGTTTCATTATTTTTATGAAATTCACTGAGGAAGGTCCTCCCTTTCCTCTGAGTGGCCTCCACTGCTGTGTGTACATACATATTTACCTCAATTACCTCTTACCCCTGCACATCCACTCGGTACTGGTACCCTGTGTATATAGCCAAGCTATTGTTACTGTGTAGGCCTGTATATATTCCTCTTGGAATAATTTTTCTCTCTGCATTGTTGAGAAGGGCCGTAAATAAGCGATCTGATCCACTATTATTACACGGAACCCAAACCGGCTGCGCGCGTGCACTATCGTGCATAAATGTATTTTGCCCCCCCCCCCACACCAAATGCGATCACTACACGCAAGTTAAAATATCAAAACAAACTCTGAACCAATTACATTAATTTGGGGACAGGTCGAAAAGCATTAAACATGTATGGCAATTTAGCTAACTAGCTTGCACTTGCTAGTTAACGTTAATTTGTCCTATTTAGCTAGCTTGCTGTTGCTAGCTAATTTGTCCTGGGATATAAATATTGAGTTGTTATTTTACCTGAAATGCACAAGGACCTCTACTCCGACAATTAATCCACAGATAAAACGGCCAACCGAATCGTTTCTAGTCATCTCTCCTCCTTCCAGGCTTTTTCATCTTTGAATTTATACGGTGATCCATCTAAACTTTCATAGTATTACCACGACAACCGGCAACAAAGTTCGTCTTACAGTCACCCACGTGGGTATAAGCAATGAGGAGATGGCACGTGGGCACCTGCTTCTATAAACCAATGAGGAGATGACTTTCAGCGCGATCTGCATCAGAAGTAGGAACGACTTATATTAGGCCTTGGCGTCGCAGATGCTCGTTGGCTCGCGCAAGCAGTGTGGGCGCAATAATTGAATAACATGGATTTCTAAACTTATTTTGCGACGCGACGTGTCCGGTCTGATCAGCATGTAGTCTACACCTGTTGTTTATGAAGCATGTGACAAATACATTTTGATTTACACATCCAGTAGGAGGCGCACTGGTGCATTTTTCCGGACATTACCCCCAGTTGATATAGCTCTGACGTCAATGCGTTCCTGAGCATGCCTACAAGGCTTGAAAATAAACAAAGACCGAAAGCGGGCGATTGATCATTAAGCTGCCATAAACTTAACTTAAAATACTTTTGAAGACATTTTTAGGTACTACAAACCCCCAGCATCTGAAGAAAGACGTCTCTACAGCCATGGAAAACGCATTGTTGATGCGAGTGAGTGTTTTTTCCGATCAGGGAGGCAGAAAATACATGGAGGATGTTACCGAGGTAGTAATGGAGCCTGAGCCGGGGGAAGACGAGCTGAACTCGGACGAACAAGATGAGACCAAAGGGAATAGCTCGACGGCCGACATTGTGCCGGAAAAGCCTGAAAAGGAGCAGCAAGATCGGACTGCACTCAACGCACTGAACGATCCTCTATCTGCCTCTGCATCCACTACAGTTACATGGACACAAAATGTACAAAATGGGAACCAACGTTTTGCAGCTGCTGCACTGGCAGGATCGAAAGTGGAGAGTACTCCGGCTGCGACCAAGAGCGATAACCACCCCCAGCGCTCAGTGGCTTTCTTCGCGGTGTTTGATGGCCACGGAGGCCGCGAAGCAGCGCAATTCGCAAGGGACTATTTGTGGGAATTCATCAAGAAACAGCGGGGCTTTTGGTCCAAGGATGACGAGGAAGTGTGTGCAGCTATTCGGAAAGGTTTCGTTGCCTGCCACCATGCCATGTGGAAAAAGCTACGTAAGTTAAATAATCATCCATGCGTCTAGCTAGCTAGCTTTGTACATTGGGATTTGTGTTTTTGTGTTTTCTAAACGCCTCTAGTGCATTTAACTAACAAGCCTCTAAACGTGCAAACGCTAAGAATGAAATGGCCACCACAGGCTGAATATGTGGTTTGGGTTCTCAGGCTTAGCTAGCAAAATAAACATACCACGGCTTGCCATCTGTCTGTAGAGCAAAGAAAGAGACATCTCACGATTATTTTCTAAACCCCCAACCTATCAGGTCACACTCAAGCGGGCGAGGGGGGCTCCGTGAATTAGTGATGGGGAAGTTGAGCTCTTTTCACTGACTCGGATCTTTTCGACTCGTTAAGTCAAAAGAGCGAATCTATCGACTCATTTCGTTCGAGTAAGTAATGCCCTACCGGCGAACTGAAAACTCGAGAAAGAATCATGATTCTACAAGCCTCTCTTTCACATTTATTTAACTAGGCAAGTCAGTTAAGAACAAATAATGATATACAATGACAGTCTAGGAACAGTGGGTTAACTGCCTTGTTCAGGGGCAGAACGACAGATTTCTACCTTGTCAGCTCGGGGATTCGATCTTGCAACCTTTCGGTTACTAGTCTTAACCACTAGGCTACCTGCCGCCCCACATGTCCTTCACCATAGGGGTTTTGCTTACTGGAGCTGTCATTTGTGATAGACTTGTAAACGTGTGGTTTAAACAATGTACATGTGTTGATTTACTAGGCATACAAATAAGAATATTTCTTGATACATTTGAAACGATCTCTAGTTGTGTCCGCAACCGAACTAGATTGTGAACGACTCTTGAATGTATTGCTTGCCTTCGATGAGCACCGAGCTGCAGTGAGGGTGATGAGCACACACCCACTCCACTGAATAGCAGGCTAGTGATTGATTGCTTTGCTATCTGCAACGCTTGCAGATAGACACTGATTCATTCCAAACCACTCATTGTTGAATTTGCGATTCCCAACTTGTTGTGTAATGTTAATGACCAATGGCCGATGAGCACCGATACATTTTATCTATAATTTCTCTTCATATGACAAGGATTAAAAAGTGCAGTAGATTGTCGACTTGATTCATGATCATGACTGTTAGCTAAGATTTTGAAATTATGATGTTGATGTGATCAGTCCAATCAAAGCTATTGTAGATATAACGTGATTTGACGTCATTTTGTCTGTGATCAATGATCTTGAGCCTTCTTGGATGGGCACTTGTAACGTAACTCTACAGCAGCACCCAAGGGGCTTGAATTTTCAAGATCTACTCTTAGATTTGGCAATTAAGGTAGTGTCCCCATGAGTGACAGAACACTTAGCCAATCACAGGGCAACTAGAGAACATTACCAATCCCTACGCTCTGTATTTTCCGCTGGCTGCCCCACCACCACAGAAAGCACTGAGCTAGGCTGAAACGCATGTATTTTGGCGCTGCCTTACTCAACAAAGCATAAAAGAGACCATGTTTGTATGGAGGCTTTATTAACTCCATTTAGTATTTTTTTTCCTCCAATTTATTTCCATTGTTTTTAAACTAATATGTGACATGTATTAATGCCAAAATAACATGCAAAACAGCTCTGCCCTGAATGTCAGGTCGCCACTGATGCTCATGTGGGCATATGGCAGTTGGTAGTCGGATCAGGTATATGGAGCCGCTGAGTCGGAGGAGTCTGTGTTAATCCTACTATAAAATAACCTATCCCAGTCCTCTTTAATAAAGTGAACTACTTAGCTATATGGAGTTGTTTTAAGAAGGTCATACCAAGGGTAATTTTGCTATTTTATTTAGAATTTTAAGACCCCTTGAAGTATCTAACAATGTTTTGATTAACATTTTTATTTGTCCTTACTGCTGTTAGCCAATAGAAACACATTGAATAACAGATAGCCAATAGAAACATAACATATGAGATCCCACTAATTTCGTCGTAGTTCCGGTGCTTTATTCGATTCCAAGCTGATTTAAAACACTGACCTCTACTGCACACCGTACTTACAAATATAGTTAGGATTTTTGTACTAGAAGTTTCTCTTGACGGTAGCTTAGCGTAGGGAACTTTGCACAAACATTCAGGGACATGAGGGTATGTGGTTTAAATAATTTGTTTTATTTAGTATAGTATAAAGCTTCTGTCTTAAGAATCCATAAATAAAAACATAGATTCCGTTTTTGAAAAATAGTCACCTTGAACGCATCAAAAGGGGAAGCATGATGTAAGATGTGAGCCTGGTGTTCCAACTGATTATAGGCTACTGAAGCCAACAATCTACTGCTGCGCCACGGAGTTTTAATGAAAACAGTGGAGGAAAAACGTATTTCTGATAATCACACGCTGCTATTTATTGCTGACCAGCAGATGTCACTGCTGTACATTGCAAACAGATAGTGAAATAATGAACAGTTTTTTTGGGGGGGGGGGGGGGGGGGGGGGCACAGCTCTAAGCAGGCCAAACAAACTTCAAATGAATGAGTCACTCAGAAAAACGACTTCTGACTCCTTGAGTCAGTAAAAAGAGAAGTTTAAAAAAACAAAAACAACTAATGGTTCACGAACGGCACATCACTACCGCGAATGGGATTTTTCCCATAATGCCTCTTCCTCTGTTTTGCTTTCAATACACATGACAACGGTTCAGCTGCGTGTTCGGAAAGTGTTGACAGCGGTTGTTTGACCTCGATGACATAACAAATCAGGTTTATTGCTGGACGAGGCAGGCCAGGCAGCATGTGAGATCTGATATCGTTGGTTGGAAAGACCTACCCCCCCCCCCCCCCCCCCCCCCCCCCCCGCTGAGGTATAATGATTGTTCCCCCTTCTCTTACCGTTTGATGAACAAGTCTCTTGGCTTATCAGCTGTGAGGGCAGTTGTATTTAGGGCGGTCATCAGCGATTCGCTCTGGTTCTTTCGACTGTCCTGTCAAGTCACTAGTACACAGTGGATCCAAACTGCAATCTAGTCCTGGGGAAACTCAAGGATGTGCGTTTTTCTTTGAGCCCAGTATTAACACATCTGATTCAACTAAATCAAGTCCTTGATTAGTTGAGTCATGTGTTTGTTAGAAGCTGACCTGGAACAGACATGTGCAGCAACTATTTGTTATGCCAATGGATGTGTCACTAATGATACCCTATACCAGAGCTGCTCAACCCTGTTCCTGGAGAGATACCCTATACCCGGGCTGCTCAACCCTGTTCCTGGAGAGAGACCCTACACCAGGGCTGCTCAACCCTGTTCCTGGAGAGAGACCCTACACCAGGGCTGCTCAACCCTGTTCCTGGAGAGAGACCCTACACCAGGGCTGCTCAACCCTGTTCCTGGAGAGAGACCCTACACCAGGGCTGCTCAACCCTGTTCCTGGAGAGAGACCCTACACCAGGGCTGCTCAACCCTGTTCCTGGAGAGAGACCCTACACCAGGGCTGCTCAACCCTGTTCCTGGAGAGATACCCTCCTGTAGGTTTTAACTCCAACCCTGTTCCTGGAGAGACCCTCCTGTAGGTTTTAACTCCAACCCTGTTCCTGGAGAGATACCCTCCTGTAGGTTTTAACTCCAACCCTGTTCCTGGAGAGATACCTTCCTGTAGGTTTTAACTCCAACCCTGTTCCTGGAGATACCCTCCTGTAGGTTTTAACTCCAACCCTGTTCCTGGAGAGAGGCCCTCCTGTAGGTTTTAACTCCAACCCTGTTCCTGGAGAGAGGCCCTCCTGTAGGTTTTAACTCCAACCCTGTTCCTGGAGATACCCTCCTGTAGGTTTTAACTCCAACCCTGTTCCTGGAGAGATACCCTCCTGTAGGTTTTAACTCCAACCCTGTTCCTGGAGAGATACCCTCCTGTAGGTTTTAACTCCAACCCTGTTCCTGGAGAGATACCCTCCTGTAGGTTTTAACTCCAACCCTGTTCCTGGAGAGATACCCTCCTGTAGGTTTTAACTCCAACCCTGTTCCTGGAGAGATACCCTCCTGTAGGTTTTAACTCCAACCCTGTTCCTGGAGAGATACCCTCCTGTAGGTTTTAACTCCAACCCTGTTCCTGGAGAGATACCCTCCTGTAGGTTTTAACTCCAACCCTGTTCCTGGAGAGATACCCTCCTGTAGGTTTTAACTCCAACCCTGTTCCTGGAGAGAGGCCCTCCTGTAGGTTTTAACTGGAGTTGGAGTTAAAACCTACAGGAGGGTATCTCTCCAGGAACAGGGTTGGACAGCCATAATTCACTACTACTTGCACATGCCCAGACTTGTCACAGGTGTTGATAAAAGGTCTGTCTGGGTCTGTGTTTGTAATCTGGAGAAGCATCAGTCTCTCATCCTGACCCTGTCATGTGTTCCTCTGATCTCACTGGCCTGGTGTCGGGTCTGTGAAGATGGCAGACAAAGTTGTGTCTTTTTAGTTTAAAGGTCATGAACAGTCTATCATGTTTTTTTCATGTAATTTGATATTTGAAGGAAACCAGATCAAAGTTTGAAAAATGACTGTTGCTTCCACATTGATGAAGTTTGATCATGAAGTTGCTGGTCCCCTCCCCCCATGTCAAACACTAGGATTCATTATTAAGGGCACAAGGTGACATCACCTTAACTCTCATTTTAAATACACCAATGGTAACCGGATATTCTTTTACCTAATTGAAATAAGTACTGCCTTGTAACCAACATCGGAGAAGGGTTTGCAGAGGGGTGTGGTTTATAATAGCTAGATGGCTGCTTTACGGGTGCCAACATTTGACTGTAGGGTGTTGGCAAATATAATAAGAAGTTTACCCTATTCATCTATGGCAAAGATTGCTGGCTAGCTACGTCTTCATCTGTGTCTGGTGTTCGCTACCTGCTGGCTAGCTAGGTCTTCATCTGTATCTGGTGTTAGCTACCTGCTGGCTAGCTAGGTCTTCATCTGTATCTGGTGTTAGCTACCTGCTGACTAGCTAGGTCTTCATCTGTATCTGGTGTTAGCTACCTGCTGGCTAGCTAGGTCTTCATCTGTATCTGGTGTTAGCTACCTGCTGGCTAGCTAGGTCTTCATCTGTGTCTGGTGTTCGCCACCTGCTGGCTAGCTAGGTCTTCATCTGTATCTGGTGTTAGCTACCTGCTGGCTAGCTAGGTCTTCATCTGTGTCTGGTGTTAGCTACCTGCTGGCTAGCTAGGTCTTCATCTGTGTCTGGTGTTCGCTACCTGCTGGCTAGCTAGGTCTTCATCTGTGTCTGGTGTTCGCTACCTGCTGGCTAGCTAGGTCTTCATCTGTGTCTGGTGTTCGCTACTTGCTGGCTAGCTAGGTCTTCATCTGTATCTGGTGTTAGCTACCTGCTGGCTAGCTAGGTCTTCATCTGTGTCTGGTGTTCGCCACCTGCTGGCTAGCTAGGTCTTCATCTGTATCTGGTGTTAGCTACCTGCTGGCTAGCTAGGTCTTCATCTGTGTCTGGTGTTCGCTACCTGCTGGCTAGCTAGGTCTTCATCTGTGTCTGGTGTTCGCTACCTGCTGGCTAGCTAGGTCTTCATCTGTGTCTGGTGTTCGCTACTTGCTGGCTAGCTAGGTCTTCATCTGTGTCTGGTGTTCACTACCTGCTGGCTAGCTAGGTCTTCATCTGTGTCTGGTGTTCGCTACTTGCTGGCTAGCTAGGTCTTCATCTGTGTCTGGTGTTCACTACCTGCTGGCTAGCTAGGTCTTCATCTGTGTCTGGTGTTCGCCACCTGCTGGCTAGCTAGGTCTTCATCTGTGTCTGGTGTTCGCTACTTGCTGGCTAGCTAGGTCTTCATCTGTGTCTGGTGTTCACTACCTGCTGGCTAGCTAGGTCTTCATCTGTGTCTGGTGTTCGCTACTTGCTGGCTAGCTAGGTCTTCATCTGTGTCTGGTGTTCACTACCTGCTGGCTAGCTAGGTCTTCATCTGTGTCTGGTGTTCGCCACCTGCTGGCTAGCTAGGTCTTCATATGTGTCTGGTGTTAGCTACCTGCTGGCTAGCTAGGTCTTCATCTGTGTCTGGTGTTCGCTACCTGCTGGCTAGCTAGGTCTTCATCTGTGTCTGGTGTTTGCTACTTGCTGGCTAGCTAGGTCTTCATCTGTGTCTGGTGTTCGCTACCTGCTGGCTAGCTAGTTCATCTGTGTCTGGTGTTCGCTACTTGCTGGCTAGCTAGGTCTTCATCTGTGTCTGGTGTTCGCTACTTGCTGGCTAGCTAGGTCTTCATCTGTGTCTGGTTAGCTAGTTGCTGGCTAGATAGGTCTTCATCTGTGTCTGGTGTTAGCTACCTGCTGGCTAGCTAGGTCTTCATCTGTGTCTGGTGTTCGCTACCTGCTGGCTAGCTAGGTCTTCATCTGTGTCTGGTGTTCGCTACCAGCTGGCTAGCTAGGTCTTCATCTGTGTCTGGTGTTCGCTACCTGCTGGCTAGCTAGGTCTTCATCTGTGTCTGGTGTTCGCTACCTGCTGGCTAGCTAGGTCTCCATCTGTGTCTGGTTAGCTAGTTGCTGGCTAGATAGGTCTTCATCTGTATCTGGTGTTAGCTACCTGCTGGCTAGCTAGGTCTTCATCTGTGTCTGGTGTTAGCTACCTGCTGGCTAGCTTGGTCTTCATCTGTGTCTGGTGTTCGCTACCAGCTGGCTAGCTAGGTCTTCATCTGTGTCTGGTGTTCGCTACCTGCTGGCTAGCTAGGTCTTCATCTGTGTCTGGTGTTCGCTACCTGCTGGCTAGCTAGGTCTTCATCTGTGTCTGGTGTTAGCTACCTGCTGGCTAGCTAGGTCTTCATCTGTGTCTGGTGTTCGCTACCTGCTGGCTAGCTAGGTCTTCATCTGTGTCTGGTGTTCGCTACCTGCTGGCTAGCTAGGTCTTCATCTGTGTCTGGTGTTCGCTACTTGCTGGCTAGCTAGGTCTTCATCTGTGTCTGGTGTTAGCTACCTGCTGGATAGCTAGGTCTTCATCTGTGTCTGGTGTTCGCTACCTGCTGGCTAGCTAGGTCTTCATCTGTGTCTGGTGTTCGCCACCTGCTGGCTAGCTAGGTCTTCATCTGTGTCTGGTGTTCGCTACTTGCTGGCTAGCTAGGTCTTCATCTGTGTCTGGTGTTCGCTACCTGCTGGCTAGCTAGGTCTTCATCTGTGTCTGGTGTTTGCTACTTGCTGGCTAGCTAGGTCTTCATCTGTGTCTGGTGTTCGCTACCTGCTGGCTAGCTAGTTCATCTGTGTCTGGTGTTCGCTACTTGCTGGCTAGCTAGGTCTTCATCTGTGTCTGGTGTTCGCTACTTGCTGGCTAGCTAGGTCTTCATCTGTGTCTAGTTAGCTAGTTGCTGGCTAGATAGGTCTTCATCTGTGTCTGGTGTTCGCTACCTGCTGGCTAGCTAGGTCTTCATCTGTGTCTGGTGTTAGCTACCTGCTGGCTAGCTAGGTCTTCATCTGTGTCTGGTGTTCGCTACCTGCTGGCTAGCTAGGTCTTCATCTGTGTCTGGTGTTTGCTACTTGCTGGCTAGCTAGGTCTTCATCTGTGTCTGGTTAGCTAGTTGCTGGCTAGCTAGGTCTTCATCTGTGTCTGGTGTTCG
This sequence comes from Salvelinus fontinalis, assembly GCF_029448725.1. Lineage (NCBI taxonomy): Eukaryota > Metazoa > Chordata > Actinopteri > Salmoniformes > Salmonidae > Salvelinus > Salvelinus fontinalis. The sequence goes on from NC_074688.1 coordinate 37,338,524, forward strand.
CTACTTGCTGGCTAGCTAGGTCTTCATCTGTGTCTGGTTAGCTAGTTGCTGGCTAGATAGGTCTTCATCTGTGTCTGGTGTTAGCTACCTGCTGGCTAGCTAGGTCTTCATCTGTGTCTGGTGTTCGCTACTTGCTGGCTAGCTAGGTCTTCATCTGTGTCTGGTGTTCGCTACCTGCTGGCTAGCTAGGTCTTCATCTGTGTCTGGTGTTCGCTACCTGCTGGCTAGCTAGGTCTTCATCTGTGTCTGGTGTTCGCTACTTGCTGGCTAGCTAGGTCTTCATCTGTGTCTGGTTAGCTAGTTGCTGGCTAGCTAGGTCTTCATCTGTGTCTGGTTAGCTAGTTGCTGGCTAGCTAGGTCTTCATCTGTGTCTGGTTAGCTACTTGCTGGCTAGCTAGGTCTTCAGCCAGCATGGAACAAAAGCAGGGGATTGGTCGTTCAAAACTCTGACGCTGTTGTCAAGTCAACATATCCGCCAGTGCTGCTGTCAACGTCATCACAAGAAACAAACGAAATATATTGTATATATCTGAAATTGCATCAATGATATAATAGAATGTAAAAAAATATTTATATATTTTTACATTTGACATTTTATTTTATCATTGATGCAATTTCAATGTTTTGAGTTGCTTTGTGTATCACCAAATTTGCTTGAGATAAAATGACTACAACATTATTCACTGCATCCAAATTGCTTGCCGTAGGTGTTTCAGACAAGCTGTCAGTCAAGGCGACCGCATAAATATAAGCTCCTCGCGCCCACTCAGCCTGTCGTTTCAGAAAGTACTTTCCAGAATAACTGGGACCTTTTTAAAAGCGGAGGTTCTTCCTAAACTGTTGTTGTGTTCAGGGAACATGTTATTGCAGGCAGAGACCTCACGTAAGAAGCTTTTGTCCGACTCTGAACGCTTCTTCTAAGGCTGGGCAGCTTCCAATATTTTAACATGTTCTCTCTCTCTTTTCCTCTCTCTCTCTCTCTCTCTCTCTCTCTGTCATTCTCTCTCTCTGTCTCTCTTTTTTCCTCTCTCTCTCCCTCCCTGTCTTTTCTTCTCTCTCTCTTTTCCTCCCTCCCTCTCTCTGCAGCCGAATGGCCCAAGACTTTCACAGGGTTACCCAGCACCTCAGGCACCACGGCCAGTGTAGTGGTCATCCGGGGGGACCGAATGTACGTGGCTCACGTAGGAGACTCTGCCATAGTGCTGGGGGTCCAGGATGACCCCACAGACCAGTTCATCAGGGCCGTGGAGGTTACACAGGACCACAAACCTGAGCTGCCTAAGGAGAGAGAACGCATCGAAGGGCTGGGGGGCAGGTAAGACTGACCAACACATACTACCCTACTAGGTTGTCTAGCCAGCCAACTCAACAACATAGAACTGACTGGGTTACTAGACTAGAGGGATGGACACACTACTGTAGAACTGACTGGGTTACTAGACTAGAGGGATGGACAGACTACTGTAGAACTGACTGGGTTACTAGACTAGAGGGATGGACAGACTACTGTAGAACTGACTGGGTAACTAGAGGGATGGACAGACTACTGTAGAACTGACTGGGTTACTAGACTAGAGGGATGGACAGACTACTGTAGAACTGACTGGGTTACTAGACTAGAGGGATGGACAGACTACTGTAGAACTGACTGGGTTACTAGACTAGAGGGGTGGACAGACTACTGTAGAACTGACTGGGTTACTAGACTAGAGGGATGGACAGACTACTGTAGAACTGACTGGGTTACTAGAGGGATGGACAGACTACTGTAGAACTGACTGGGTAACTAGACTAGAGGGATGGACAGACTACTGTAGAACTGACTGGGTTACTAGACTAGAGGGATGGACAGACTACTGTAGAACTGACTGGGTAACTAGACTAGAGGGATGGACAGACTACTGTAGAACTGACTGGGTTACTAGAGGGATGGGCAGACTACTGTAGAACTGACTGGGTAACTAGTGGGATGGACAGACTACTGTAGAACTGACTGGGTAACTAGAGGGATGGACAGACTACTGTAGAACTGACTGGGTTACTAGAGGGATGGACAGACTACTGTAGAACTGACTGGGTAACTAGACTAGAGGGATGGACAGACTACTGTAGAACTGACTGGGTAACTAGACTAGAGGGATGGACAGACTACTGTAGAACTGACTGGGTTACTAGAGGGATGGACAGACTACTGTAGAACTGACTGGGTTACTAGACTAGAGGGATGGACAGACTACTGTAGAACTGACTGGGTAACTAGACTAGAGGGATGGACAGACTACTGTAGAACTGACTGGGTTACTAGACTAGAAGGATGGACAGACTACTGTAGAACTGACTGGGTTACTAGACTAGAGGGATGGACAGACTACTGTAGAACTGACTGGGTTACTAGACTAGAGGGATGGACAGACTACTGTAGAACTGACTGTGTAACTAGAGGGATGGACAGACTACTGTAGAACTGACTGGTTAACTAGACTAGAGGGATGGACAGACTACTGTAGAACTGACTGGGTAACTAGAGGGATGGACAGACTACTGTAGAACTGACTGGGTAACTAGCGGGATGGACAGACTACTGTAGAACTGACTGGGTAACTAGAGGGATGGACAGACTACTGTAGAACTGACTGGGTAACTAGAGGGATGGACAGACTACTGTAGAACTGACTGGGTAACTAGAGGGATGGACAGACTACTGTAGAACTGACTGGGTAACTAGAGGGATGGACAGACTACTGTAGAACTGACTGGGTTACTAGACTAGAGGGATGGACAGACTACTGTAGAACTGACTGGGTTACTAGAGGGATGGACAGACTACTGTAGAACTGACTGGGTTACTAGAGGGATGGACAGACTACTGTAGAACTGACTGGGTAACTAGAGGGATGGACAGACTACTGTAGAACTGACTGGGTTACTAGAGGGATGGACAGACTACTGTAGAACTGACTGGGTAACTAGACTAGAGGGATGGACAGACTACTGTAGAACTGACTGGGTAACTAGACTAGAGGGATGGACAGACTACTGTAGAACTGACTGGGTAACTAGAGGGATGGACAGACTACTGTAGAACTGACTGGGTTACTAGACTAGAGGGATGGACAGACTACTGCAGAACTGACTGGGTAACTAGACTAGAGGGATGGACAGACTACTGTAGAACTGACTGGGTTACTAGAGGGATGGACAGACTACTGTAGAACTGACTGGGTAACTAGACTAGAGGGATGGACAGACTACTGTAGAACTGACTGGGTAACTAGACTAGAGGGATGGACAGACTACTGTAGAACTGACTGGGTTACTAGAGGGATGGACAGACTACTGTAGAACTGACTGGGTAACTAGACTAGAGGGATGGACAGTTGCGCTATTAAGGTAATAGGATGCCTTTTATTTACGGCTAAACCATAACTAGTACATTATAACTACCTTACTAAATGCCTATGATAACTGTCCTGTCTGTCTCTCTCCCTCATGTCCTGTCTGTCTCTCTCTCCCTCTCCTGTCTCCAGTGTGATAACTGTCCTGTCTGTCTCTCTCTCTCTCTCTCCCATCTCCAGTGTGATAACTGTCCTGTCTGTCTCTCTCTCTCCTATCTCCAGTGTGATAACTGTCCTGTCTGTCTCTCTCTCTCTCCTATCTCCAGTGTGATAACTGTCCTGTCTCTCTCTCTCTCTCTCCTATCTCCAGTGTGATAACTGTCCTGTCTCTCTCTCTCTCTCTCTCTCTCTCCCATCTCCAGTGTGATAACTGTCCTGTCTGTCTCTCTCTCTCCTATCTCGTGTGATAACTGTCCTGTCTCTCTCTCTCTCTCCTATCTCCAGTGTGATAACTGTCCTGTCTCTCTCTCTCCCATCTCCAGTGTGATAACTGTCCTGTCTCTCTCTCTCTCTCCAGTGTGATAACTGTCCTGTCTGTCTCTCTCTCTCTCCCATCTCCAGTGTGATAACTGTCCTGTCTCTCCTATCTCCAGTGTGATAACTGTCCTGTCTCTCTCTCTCCCATCTCCAGTGTGATAACTGTCCTGTCTGTCTCTCTCTCTCCAGTGTGATAACTGTCCTGTCTCTCTCTCTCCTATCTCCAGTGTGATAACTGTCCTGTCTCTCTCTCTCTCTCTCTCTCTCTCCCATCTCCAGTGTGATAACTGTCCTGTCTGTCTCTCTCTCTCCTATCTCGTGTGATAACTGTCCTGTCTCTCTCTCTCTCTCCTATCTCCAGTGTGATAACTGTCCTGTCTCTCTCTCTCCCATCTCCAGTGTGATAACTGTCCTGTCTCTCTCTCTCTCTCCAGTGTGATAACTGTCCTGTCTGTCTCTCTCTCTCTCCCATCTCCAGTGTGATAACTGTCCTGTCTCTCCTATCTCCAGTGTGATAACTGTCCTGTCTCTCTCTCTCCCATCTCCAGTGTGATAACTGTCCTGTCTGTCTCTCTCTCTCCAGTGTGATAACTGTCCTGTCTCTCTCTCTCCTATCTCCAGTGTGATAACTGTCCTGTCTCTCTCTCCCTCCTATCTCCAGTGTGATAACTGTCCTGTCTCTCCTATCTCCAGTGTGATAACTGTCCTGTCTCTCTCTCTCTCTCTCTCTCTCTCCTATCTCCAGTGTGATACCTGTCCTGTCTCTCTCTCTCTCTCTCTCCTATCTCCAGTGTGATAACTGTCCTGTCCTGTCTCTCTCTCTCTCTCCTATCTCCAGTGTGATAACTGTCCTGTCCTGTCTCTCTCTCTCCTATCTCCAGTGTGATAACTGTCCTGTCCTGTCTCTCTCTCTCCTATCTCCAGTGTGATAACTGTCCTGTCTCTCCTATCTCCAGTGTGATAACTGTCCTGTCTCTCTCTCTCCTATCTCCAGTGTGATAACTGTCCTGTCTGTCTCTCTCTCTCCTATCTCCAGTGTGATAACTGTCCTGTCTCTCTCTCTCTCTCTCCTATCTCCAGTGTGATAACTGTCCTGTCTCTCTCTCTCCTATCTCCAGTGTGATAACTGTCCTGTCTGTCTCTCTCTCTCTCCTATCTCCAGTGTGATAACTGTCCTGTCTCTCTCTCTCTCTCTCTCTCTCTCCCATCTCCAGTGTGATAACTGTCCTGTCTGTCTCTCTCTCTCCTATCTCGTGTGATAACTGTCCTGTCTCTCTCTCTCTCTCCTATCTCCAGTGTGATAACTGTCCTGTCTGTCTCTCTCTCTCTCCTATCTCCAGTGTGATAACTGTCCTGTCTCTCTCTCTCTCCAGTGTGATAACTGTCCTGTCTGTCTCTCTCTCTCTCCTATCTCCAGTGTGATAACTGTCCTGTCTCTCCTATCTCCAGTGTGATAACTGTCCTGTCTCTCTCTCTCCTATCTCCAGTGTGATAACTGTCCTGTCTCTCTCTCTCCCATCTCCAGTGTGATAACTGTCCTGTCTGTCTCTCTCTCTCCAGTGTGATAACTGTCCTGTCTCTCTCTCTCCTATCTCCAGTGTGATAACTGTCCTGTCTCTCTCTCTCTCTCTCTCCTATCTCCAGTGTGATAACTGTCCTGTCTCTCTCTCTCTCTCTCTCCTATCTCCAGTGTGATAACTGTCCTGTCTCTCTTTCTCTCCTATCTCCAGTGTGATAACTGTCCTGCCTCTCTCTCTCTCCTATCTCCAGTGTGATAACTGTCCTGTCTGTCTCTCTCTCTCCAGTGTGATAACTGTCCTGTCTCTCTCTCTCCTATCTCCAGTGTGATAACTGTCCTGTCTCTCTCTCTCCTATCTCCAGTGTGATAAAGAAGTCTGGTGTGAACCGGGTGGTGTGGAAGAGACCCAGGCTGACTCATAACGGGCCCGTCCGGAGGAGCACCGTCATCGACCAGATCCCGTTCCTGGCTGTGGCCAGAGCTCTAGGTATGTTGTTGTGGTTGTCGCAAAGTTTCCGGAAGTTCCACAAATGTTTTTCTATGATATGTAAATAGTTTATGATGAGTGAATTCCATCATGTAGTTATTTTGTTAAATACTTCTCCCTATTAGCTGAAATCAAATGTTTTCCCCCAAAGCCTTCGAGCTGTTCGGTCTGATCATGGGATTATGTTGTGCAGATGTTTCATATTGTGAGAGACTTGCTAGCAAACTAAATAAATACCCCACTGGGCACAGACGTTAATTCAACGTTGGTTCAACCAGTGTGTGGCCAGTGGGACTGCACTCTGACCCCACAACTTTTTCTGCAACTGTTGTTGGTAAGTAATGTTGGGTAGTAGTGTCGGCGGGGGAGTAGTGTCGGCGGGGGAGTAGTGTCGGCGGGGGAGTAGTGTCGGCGGGGGAGTAGTGTCGGCGGGGGAGTAGTGTCGGCGGGGGAGTAGTAGTCGTGTCGGTTAGGAGTAGTAGTCGTGTCGGTTAGGAGTAGTAGTCGTGTCGGTTAGGAGTAGTAGTCGTGTCGGTTAGGAGTAGTAGTCGTGTCGGTTAGGAGTAGTAGTCGTGTCGGTTAGGAGTAGTAGTCGTGTCGGTTAGGAGTAGTAGTCGTGTCGGTTAGGAGTAGTAGTCGTGTCGGTTAGGAGTAGTAGTCGTGTCGGTTAGGAGTAGTAGTCGTGTCGGTTAGGAGTAGTAGTCGTGTCGGTTAGGAGTAGTAGTCGTGTCGGTTAGGAGTAGTAGTCGTGTCGGTTAGGAGTAGTAGTCGTGTCGGTTAGGAGTAGTAGTCGTGTCGGTTAGGAGTAGTAGTCGTGTCGGTTAGGAGTAGTAGTCGTGTCGGTTAGGAGTAGTAGTCGTGTCGGTTAGGAGTAGTAGTCGTGTCGGTTAGGAGTAGTAGTCGTGTCGGTTAGGAGTAGTAGTCGTGTCGGTTAGGAGTAGTAGTCGTGTCGGTTAGGAGTAGTAGTCGTGTCGGT
>NC_074688.1:37350377-37420377 GCF_029448725.1 Salvelinus fontinalis
GCGGGGGGCCTTTACTCCTTTACTTGGCTCATCGCGTTCTAGCGACACCTTGTGGCAGGCCGGGTGCCTGCAGGCTGACCTCGGTCGTCAGTTGAACTGTGTTTTCCTCCGACACATTGGTGCGGCTGGCTTCCGGGTTCAAATTTTAAGCCGGGAAGGTGTTAAGAAGAGCGGTTTGGCGGGTCATGTTTCAGAGGACACATGACTCGACCTTTCACCTCTCCTAAACCCATTGGGGGAGTTGCAGCGATGAGACAAGATTGAAATTGGGGAGGAAAAGGGGGATAAAAATACAACCTCAAAAAAATCTAATAATAAAAGAACCGCTCGCCCACACGACGCCTTACACCGTGGTCTGAGGCCAGTTGGACGTATAGTGTCAAATGATCTAAAACGATGATGCAACAGCTTTGGTGGATATTCCTGAGGTCACCATGCCAACTGCACTCTCCCTCAACTTTGAGACATCTGTTGTATTGTGTTGTTGTGACAACTGCACATTTTTTAGAGTGGTATTTTTTTTATTGTCCCCCAGCACAAGGTGCACCTGTGTAATGATCATGCTGTTTATTAATCAACTTCTTGATATGCCACACCTGTCAGGTGGATGGATTATCTTGGCAAAGGAGAAATGCTTCATAACAGGAATATAAACAAATTTTTACACAACATTTGAGAGAAACCCGTTTTTTTTTTGTGAGTATGGAACATTTCTGTGATATTTTATTTCAGCTCATGAAACATTGGACCAACACTTTACATGTTGCGTTTTCATATTTTTGTTCAATGTAATAATTAATTAATAGTTGATGAAGGTGAACTGTGTAATATAGTCAGTCAGAATGTTGTTGTTCCCACTGTCCGATGAGATCAGACGACACCTTGTGGCCATTACCTGTAATTGCTATTATTTGCCTTTTTGTTTTGTTGTTGTTGCTGCATTTACCCCCAACAACAATACCTGCGTCCCAAATGCAGACAATTAACTGTGTAGGCCTGCGTTTCCAAAACTAGTAGGGTCTCCTGATTTTGAAAAATGAGGTTACGAGACAAAATAAAATCGTGTTTGGTTCATAGAACCAGGGTTACGTCAGATATGGTTGTAATAAACAGAGCCGTTTCTGTTTTCGTCCTACAAGTGTTGCTCTATCTTATGGACCGTTTAAGCTACAAAATATTATGACCCCGTCACTGAAAGATATGACTCTCAGGAATATGTCTTCTGTTTCCCTCTGCAATGTCCACAAGCCTCATTAGAACAGAGTGGACAAGACCAGCCACTAAATCAGACTTGGGGGGGGGGGGGGGCATCAATGATGATGTTGTGTTCTACACAGAAGAACATACAACATGATTGGCTAATGATCTGAACTTCCCACAATACCTTTTTCTAAAGCATTTCAGTCACTTCAAACCATACTTTGTTCAGATTGACAGTATTTCAGACTGATTTGTACTAGACTGTCATGGCCCCAAAAAAACAAAAATGATTTCTATGAGTTCTGATGCAGTGGTCTTATAAGAGGAAGTGGTCGTGGGGAAACTAGCTAGATGTCAAAACACTGAGTGTACAAAACATGAAGAACACTTTCCTCGTTTTGAGTTGCACTGGTCAGTCTATGTCATGGAAACAAGCAGGCGTTGATAATGGTCTGTACACTCTGTGTTGTTTTTTCGTTTAGAGGGGTTTGAATTCAGGAAGAGTACTTGGTTGGGGGGGGGGGGGATCATAAGCTAAAAACTTACATTTTATTCTCATGTTGATTGACTTTGAATCTGACCGGTAGGCTACTTATGACTTGTTGACATCTTTTTGAAATGATATGAATGTTCTATTTGAAAAGCATTCAGACGCTTCGTCTTCAGTTACCTAAACGGATATTACTTTCCTGTATGAATGATGTGATTTTAAGTTCAAGCATTGTTTCATTATTTCACCTTGTTTGTCCTCATTTTGGCTGCTGTTGTGATTATTATTATTTTTTTACAGTGCATCAGACTTTTTAGCAGTGCTAGTGTTTTTTAGAAAGGTCTGCCGACTGCCACATTTGCTTGACGAACAGTTCTCGTTAAATTATTCATTATCTTTAGTCATACAGTATGTAGTTTTTTTGTTTTTCTAGACCAAAGTGCAATTTTTATGTCATTTTGTAACATTTTTGTTTGTTGTATTTCCTAGTAGGCCAATATTAGTTATATATATATTCTTTAAAAAAAAAATGTTTTAACTGGATTGAGAAGAAAAGACGGTGAAGTGATACTGGTGTCTGTTACTTTGTTGGGGATTGTTTTGTGCATAATGTTTTTATTGACATTATTTTGGTGGTGTCCCAAATTACACCCTATTCCCGATGTAATGCACTACTTTTTGACCAGAACCCTGGTCAAAAGTACTGCCATATATATATATTTTGAGATGTGTCCTTTGTTTTTTCCAGGTGAAGTGAGTAATTTTACAGGTTCATTCTGTTACGCCACCCTGTTCCGCTTGGCACTGACAGCAACTAGTGCATGTGTACAGTGTTCATGTGGAAAATTTGAATTGAAAATATGTGAAATAAAAATGTTTTGTGAGTGGTGTCTTCTTGACTTATTGGGGGGTTACAACGTACACAACGTGGATCAAGTGGATGTTGTGATTCATATTTCCTCAATCTCCAGCTTTTATACATATCAACAACTACAGTATACTATTGTTTCTCTTTAATTAGTTATATTTCTATTATTTATGATATTTATGTTGTTTTTATTACAAAAATTAAAAAAAAATCTTCTTTAAACGTAATTGTTGTTTAAGGGCTTGTAAGTAAGCATTTCACTATAAAGTCAACGACCTGTTGTATTCGGCGCATGTGACGACAAACAATTTGATTTAATTTGATATACCCTTTTAGCAATTAAGATTGAAACCTAGTTGAAAGAATACCAGTTACAACGCATTTTGGCATGAGACCAGATTAAAGACATTAAATATGTGCACAAACTGTCCCGGAAGAAAGCGTACGTACGTCACGAATGGCACTCTATTCCCAATGACCAGCGAGACTGCAAAAAAGTAAACCAAGAACGCCACCTAATCTGTGCCAAAGATATAGTATTAACTTGTCCTGTACCAACGACATCGTATTCCACCTGTCCTGTACCAACGGCATTGTATTATACCTATCCTCTACCAAAGTGACCTGTGCCTGTACCAGTACCCGACAGAAGGTCCATCGCCCATTGCTCGGTAAAGTTATTGGTCGGGAGCTTCGAATACAGTTTTTGGGCGGATTCGATTCTGCTGAGCGGAAAGGCACTGGGACGTGACGTCAACAGTAACCCGCGCCGCACCGTCATGTTGTCAACAAGGCAGCATGGTGCATCGTCCAGAAACATACATTTATTTTCCATAAAATACATTTTAGAATTTTCTAACTAGTTTTAATTGGGAAGCCAGCTAAAGCGTTTTTATTAAACAAAAAACATGTGAAAACCCAAAACCCTACTCATTACTACACGTGCTTAATTACGTCACTGTTGTTTTGAGCTGACTTCAACATCGGACAGAGCAGGACACCTGGCTCACGCCCAGGAGGCAGCCCAGTTCCAAATCGAATGCAATAAACGTTTAGCCATGCAATACACGCATACACGGGCGCGATTAATCGAACCCCCTCATCGGTCGGGAGCAGAGAGAGCGCAGTACAGAGGGGGGGGGGGGTCTTGCAAATGATCTGGAATGAGGGACAAAACATGGGATTATGACAGCCAGTAGTTGTGTTTGTGCAATCCCCTCGAATCGTTCTCTGTTTTCCTCTGAGTTGGAAGCAAAATGGTGTATGAGGAGTCGCAGAGAAAGTGTAAACCAGTTAGGTAGTGAAGAGTATGTAGTAAGAGTTTGGAACGAAGATTTTTAAAACTAAACCAAGATAGACCACAGCCCGTCGTTTCAAATGGGAACAAATGAGTCATAGTGGGCAGAACAAGCAAGAACGAGTTAGCGAGATCCTATTGGCGCGGTCTAGTATTACTTTTTGCATATTTCCATTAGGGAACGCCTACTCTGAAGTACGCGTGTGCAATAACTAATTTGCCCTTTCAAGCCTTCTAAACAACGCAATTTTTGAAAACTTTGACAAAGGGTAAAATCTACAAAACTAAATCCACTCTGTTCGTAACAGAGTCTAATTTTGGGAACAGAAAACGGTATTCCGATCACATGTTTAATCGATGAGAAAATTAGCAGGATTTTAGCCAAAATCCATCTCGTTCCATCTTCTCCCACTGTCGGTCTGGGCTTCTTCTCATTGCCATATTTGGTAGTGAGCGGAAACGCCAAGCGGATGCTTCCCATTTATACATGTGGTGAAATATCTGTCTCGTTATTCTATCTGTGGTTTGAAGTAGTCTGTTGCTGAAGAAGGAAAACAATATGGCGGCGGTGGAGCTAGAATGGATCCCTGAAACACTGTACAACACTGCTATATCTGCAGTGGTGGACAACTACAGTCGATCTAGAAGGGACATTCGCTCCCTTCCTGAAAATATACGGTTTGATGTGTACTATAAGGTAAGGACTGTCACTGTTTGGTAAAACTTTAGCGAGTTAGTCTATTGTGATTTTAGTTTGCTACTGTTAGCTAAATTAGCTAGCTCAGTTTCTTGTTTGTTATTGTGCCTAGCTAGCTAACATTAGCTCGCTAGTTGTTTACTCTAAAAAGCTTGCTAGGAGACAGGCATTATGCTTCACATTTTGTCAAATCAAGAACTTCACTTGCTGAAGTGTATTCACAATTTTATTTGGTTCCGCAGCAGCAAAGTCTGTGCCCAGGTAATGAGGCCACATTGTTGAAAAACAAATAACGTTACAGCCAAAAATAATACTTCATAATAGATCAATAATTTCATAATTTTAATATATTCCACGTCTCTCATAATAGTAAGAACAAATGTCTTTAATCACGCACAGACTGGTTCACAATAATCAATGGAATATTGTCCCTGACAGAGTTCCCGTGCATTGTTTAACACGATGTGATTGCAAACGTGTTTTTCATTGAGATTAAGTTGCAGCAATGAGGTGCTTTCAGAGCGGGGCAGAGAAGAGAAAAGATGAGACATTTTTCAGTTAAAATTCAATAAAATCTTCAGTAAAAAGACAGGTGCCGCTAATAATACTGCCATCGTCGTGGAGGCAGAGGACATTAAGAAAGTATTCAGATCCTTTGATATTTCCCACATTTTGTTGTTACAGCCTTATTCTAAAATGGATTAAATTGTTTCCTCCCCTCATCAATCTATACACAATACCCCATAATGACAAAGCAAAAATAAGTTTTTAGACATTTTTGCTAATGTATATTTAAAAAAAACGGAAATCATATTTAGATAAGTATTCAGTATTACTCAGTACCTTGTTGAAGCACCTTTGGCAGCGATTACATTCTTGAGTCTTCTTGGGTATAGCACTACAAGCTTTGCACACCTGTATTTGGGGCTTCTCCCATTCTTCTCTGCAGGTCACTCAAGCTCTGTCAGCTGCACAGCTATTATCAGGTCTCTACATCGATGTTTGATGTGGTTCAAGTCTGGGATCTGGCTGGGCCACTTAAGGACATTTAGAGACTTGTCCCGAAGCCACTCCTGCGTTGTCTTGGCTGTGTGCTTAGGGTTGTTGTCTTGTTGGAAGGTGAACCTTTGCCCCAATCTGAGGTCCTGAGCACTCTGGAGCAAGTTTTCCTCAAGTATCTCTCTTTACTTTCCCCTTGATCCTGACTAGTCTCCCAGTCCCTGCTTCTGAAAAACATCCCCACAGCATGATGCTGCCACCACCATGCTTCACCGTAGGGACGGTGCCAGGTTTCCTCCAGAAGTAATGCTTGGCATTCAGGCCAAAGAGTTCAATCTTGGTTTTATCAGACCAGAGATTCTTATTTCTCATGGTCTTAGAGTCTTTAGGTGCCTTTTGGCAAACTCCAAGCGGGCTGTCATGTGCCTTTTACGCAGGAGTGGCTTCTGTCTGGCCACTACCATAAAGGCCTGATTGGTGGAGTGCTGCAAAGATTGTTGTCCTTCTGGAAGGTTCTCCCATCTCCACAGAGGAACTCTGCAGCTCTGTCAGAGTGACCATCGGGTTCTTGGTCACCTCCCTGACCAAGGCCCTTCTCTCCCAATTGCTCAGTTTGGCCGGGCGGCCAGCTCTAGGAAGTGTGTTGGTGGTTCCAAACTTTTTCCATTTAAGAATGATGGAGGCCACTGTGTTCTTGGGGACCTTCAATGCGGCAGACATTTTTTTGGTACCCTTCCCCAGATCTGTGCCTCAACACAATCCTTTCTCAGAGCTCTACGGACAATTCCTTCGACCTCTTGGCTTGGTTTTTGCTCTGACATGCACTGTCAACAGTGGGACCTTATATAGACAGGTGTGTGCCTTTCCAAATCATGTCCAGTCAATTAAATTTACCACAGGTGGACTCCAAGTTGTAGAAACATCTCAAGGATGATCAATGGAAACAGGATGCCCCTGAGCTCAACTTTGAGTCTCATAGCAAAGGGTCTGAATACTTATGTAAATAAGCAATTTGTAATACATTTACGAAAATGTCTAAACCTGTTTACGCTTTGTCACTATGGGGTATTGTGATGTCACTATGGGGTATTGTGATGTCATTATGGGATATTGTGATGTCATTATGGGGTATTGTGTGTAGATTGATGGGAAATAACGAATTTTAATCAATTTTAGAATGAGGCTGTAATGTAACAATGTGGAAAAAGTCAAGGGGTCTAAATACTTCCCGACTGCACCGTATCTGTAGCCCACGTACACTGTATCTGATGCTGTCTGGACAAAAACAGCTATAGTGTGCAACTGCAGCCTGCAATTCAGGGCGTTCCTGCACGTGGGCATTCCTGCACCCCCCCCCCCCCCCTCGAGCATCCCATTTGGTTTCTCCACCTCAAAGGTTTCTCTCCTCTCTTGCTCTCAGCTATACCAACAGGGCCAGCTATGCCAGCTGGGAGGGGAGTTCTGTGAGCTGGAGGTTTTTGCCAAAGTTCTGCGAGCTTCTGACAAAAGGTAAGGTACCAAAATGGACCGGGTCGTAAACCTACACACAGACAGTGTGTTTCCTTTCCACTATGCCTGTCCCCGAGGTGGTTCCTCAAAAGACCACCTGAAACGAGGTATGCGCCCTAAATGGCACCCTATTCCCTACATAGTGAATTACTATTCAAAAGTAGTGCACTATGTAGGGAATAGGGTGCTATGACATTACCTACCTAAGGCCACTGCAGTTTGAGAGTGGAGTCACCCACACACTCTGTCCTGCCTTGCTTTACACCATTCTGACATGATGTGTAGTAAAGGTGACCTGCTGAGACATATGTTGCCTGGCTGGACTGACTGACTGGTTTATGACCAGAGAGAGCGAGACAGAGAGACGGAGTGAGTGAAAGTGTGTGTGTGTGTGTCACTCACCCCTAAAAAGATGACTCCTGTCTCATGCCTGTGGGTCATGCAGCTTGGCCTTCAGTTTACACCAGTGATGGGGGAAGAACATCAAAACAGTAACATATCCTGATATTATTCTGGATGATATTATATCCAGACTTTGACTCCCAAGTATCGATTTGTAATAATAATATAATAAAAGTCTGACCTGTGCCAAATCTCCAGTGTTATTCATCCTACGACGTGTTCTCCATCTTCTTTAAAAAAAAATGTTTTCAGCACTTTATTTCCATGACTGATCAAAACTAATTTTCTCCTGGCTCTCTCTCGTCTCTCTGCAGCAGATTGAGCAATACGTTATAGAACATCAAATTGCAATAAAATCACAGTATGGAATCGGAATGCATATCAAAATCGCATTACACGTGGCATCGGGAACCTACGCGTGGTGATGTCGCTGGCATTTCCCAGCCCTAGTTCACACTGTTAACCGTGTTGTGCCAAAAAGTCCCCAGGCATTTCAGACTAATGGCAGTCCTAATGTACACACCCCCCCCCCCCCCCCCCCCCCCCCCCTCCCGCCACTTAACATTGATCATATCAATGTTGATGTGTTAAAACTGTCTGGTCTGCTTCAGGTTGAGGGGCTTTGGTTTTAGTGCTAACACTGGCGCTCTCATCCGGAGACTTTTCTCTGCTTCTATTATCCCCTTTGTAACTTGTCCAATGAAAGCTTAAAAAAATCCTTAGCTACTCTGTCCCTCCTACCAGACACCTGCTGCACCACTGTTTCCAGGCCCTGATGGACCATGGAGTGAAGGTGGCCTCCGTACTGGCCAACTCCTTCAGCCGCCGCTGCTCCTACATTGCAGAGTCAGACGCCCACGTCAAAGAGAAGGCCATTCAGTTCGGCTTCATTTTAGGTAGGTGAAGAAGCGTGTATAGTCTCAGTGTGTGTGTCCCAAATGGCATCCTATTACCTATATAGTGCACTACTTTTGACCAGAACTCATAGGGCTCTGGTCAAAAGTAGTGCACTGTGTGTCCCAAATGGCATCCTATTACCTATATAGTGCACTACTTTTGACCAGAACTCATAGGGCTCCGGTCAAAAGTAGTGCACTATATAGGGAATACAGTGCCATTGGGGACACACAATTGGCTATGTTACCAATCTTCTGAAATACTCAGTGTAACTGCAAACAAGATGACCTGCAACACCCCACTACCGTACTGTGGTCTGAGGCTATCTGGGAGGTACCCCAGTTGATACTTTGTTGTAATAGTCGGTTCTGTCCTCTAGGTGGCTTCCTGTCTGACGCAGGCTGGTACTGTGATGCAGAGAAGGTGTTCCTGTCGTGCCTGCAGCTGTGCACGCTCCACGACGAGGTGCTGCACTGGTACCGAGCTGTGGAGTGCTGCGTCAGGTAGGTCCTGGCTGGCTCTGGCTGGCTGGCTGGCTAGCTGTCTGTTCGTGTCTGGCTGGCTGTCTGTTCTTGTCTAGCTGGCTGTCTGTTTTTGTCTAGCTAGCTAGCTGGCTGTCTGTTCTTGTCTGGCTGGCTAGCTGTCTGTTCTTGTCTGGCTGGCTAGCTGTCTGTTCTTGTCTGGCTGGCTAGCTGTCTGTTCTTGTCTGGCTAGCTAGCTGTCTGTTCTTGTCTGGCTAGCTAGCTGTCTGTTCTTGTCTGGCTAGCTAGCTGTCTGTTCTTGGCTAGCTGGCTTGCTGTTCTTGGCTAGCTGGCTTGCTGTTCTTGGCTAGCTGGCTTGCTGTTCTTGGCTAGCTGGCTTGCTGTTCTTGGCTAGCTGGCTTGCTGTTCTTGGCTAGCTGGCTTGCTGTTCTTGGCTAGCTGGCTGTCTGTTGTTGTCTGGCTGGCTAGCTGTCTGTTTGATCTTGGCTGGCTGGCTAGCTGGCTATTTGTTCTTGGCTAGCTGGCTGTCTGTTCTTGTCTAGCTGGCTGGCTATCTGTTCTTGGCTAGCTGGCTGGCTATCTGGCTGTTTTTGTCTGGCTGGCTGGCTATCTGTCTGTTCTTGGCTAGCTGGCTGTCTGTTTGTGTCTGGCTGGCTGTCTGTTTGTGTCTGGCTAGCTGTCTGTTTGTGTCTGGCCCGCTAGCTGGCTGTTTGTGTCTGGCCCGCTAGCTGGCTGTTTGTGTCTGGCCCGCTAGCTGGCTATCTGTTTGTGTCTGGCCCGCTAGCTGGCTGTCTGTTTGTGTCTGGCCCGCTAGCTGGCTGTCTGGCCCGCTAGCTGGCTGTCTGTTCGTGTCTGGCCCGCTAGCTGGCTGTCTGTTCGTGTCTGGCCCGCTAGCTGGCTGTCTGTTCGTGTCTGGCCCGCTAGCTGGCTGTCTGTCTGTTCGTGTCTGGCCCGCTAGCTGGCTGTCTGTCTGTTCGTGTCTGGCCCGCTAGCTAGCTGGCTGTCTGTTCGTGTCTGGCCCGCTAGCTAGCTGGCTGTCTGTTCGTGTCTGGCCCGCTAGCTAGCTGGCTGTCTGTTCGTGTCTGGCCCGCTAGCTAGCTGGCTGTCTGTTCGTGTCTGGCCCGCTAGCTAGCTGGCTGTCTGTTCGTGTCTGGCCCGCTAGCTAGCTGGCTGTCTGTTCGTGTCTGGCCCGCTAGCTAGCTGGCTGTCTGTTCGTGTCTGGCCCGCTAGCTAGCTGGCTGTCTGTTCGTGTCTGGCCCGCTAGCTAGCTGGCTGTCTGGCCCGCTAGCTAGCTGGCTGTCTGGCCCGCTAGCTAGCTGGCTGTCTGGCCCGCTAGCTAGCTGGCTGTCTGGCCCGCTAGCTAGCTGGCTGTCTGGCCCGCTAGCTAGCTGGCTGTCTGGCCCGCTAGCTAGCTGGCTGTCTGTTCGTGTCTGGCCCGCTAGCTAGCTGGCTGTCTGTTCGTGTCTGGCCCGCTAGCTAGCTGGCTGTCTGTTCGTGTCTGGCCCGCTAGCTAGCTGGCTGTCTGTTCGTGTCTGGCCCGCTAGCTAGCTGGCTGTCTGTTCGTGTCTGGCCCGCTAGCTGGCTGGCTGTCTGGCCGGCTGTCTGTTCGTGTCTGGCCGGCTAGCTGGCTGTCTGGCCGGCTGTCTGTTCGTGTCTGGCCGGCTAGCTGGCTGTCTGTTCGTGTCTGGCCGGCTAGCTGGCTGTCTGTTCGTGTCTGGCCCGCTAGCTGGCTTGCTAGCCGGCTGTCTGTTCGTGTCTGGCCGGCTAGCCGGCTGTCTGTTCGTGTCTGGCCGGCTAGCCGGCTGTCTGTTCGTGTCTGGCCGGCTAGCCGGCTGTCTGTTCGTGTCTGGCCGGCTAGCCGGCTGTCTGTTCGTGTCTGGCCGGCTAGCCGGCTGTCTGTTCGTGTCTGGCCGGCTAGCCGGCTGTCTGTTCGTGTCTGGCCGTCTGTTCGTGTCTGGCCGTCTGTTCGTGTCTGGCTGGCCGTCTGTTCGTGTCTGGCTGGCCGTCTGTTCGTGTCTGGCTGGCCGTCTGTTCGTGTCTGGCTGGCCGTCTGTTCGTGTCTGGCTGGCCGTCTGTTCGTGTCTGGCTGGCCGTCTGTTCGTGTCTGGCTGGCCGTCTGTTCGTGTCTGGCTGGCCGTCTGTTCGTGTCTGGCTGGCCGTCTGTTCGTGTCTGGCTGGCCGTCTGTTCGTGTCTGGCTGGCCGTCTGTTCGTGTCTGGCTGGCCGTCTGTTCGTGTCTGGCTGGCCGTCTGTTCGTGTCTGGCTGGCCGTCTGTTCGTGTCTGGCTGGCCGTCTGTTCGTGTCTGGCTGGCCGTCTGTTCGTGTCTGGCTGGCCGTCTGTTCGTGTCTGGCTGGCCGTCTGTTCGTGTCT
This sequence comes from Salvelinus fontinalis, assembly GCF_029448725.1. NCBI lineage: Eukaryota > Metazoa > Chordata > Actinopteri > Salmoniformes > Salmonidae > Salvelinus > Salvelinus fontinalis. The sequence goes on from NC_074688.1 coordinate 37,361,589, forward strand.
GGCTGGCCGTCTGTTCGTGGCTGGCTGGCCGTCTGTTCGTGGCTGGCTGGCCGTCTGTTCGTGGCTGGCCGGCTGGCTGGCCGTCTGTTCGTGTCTGGCCGGCTGGCTGGCCGTCTGTTCGTGTCTGGCCGGCTGGCTGGCCGTCTGTTCGTGTCTGGCCCGCTGGCTGGCCGTCTGTTCGTGTCTGGCCCGCTGGCTGGCCGGCTAGCCGGCCGTCTGTTCGTGTCTGGCCCGCTGGCCGGCCGTCTGTTCGTGTCTGGCCCGCTGGCCGGCCGTCTGTTCGTGTCTGGCCCGCTGGCCGGCCGTCTGTTCGTGTCTGGCCCGCTGGCCGGCCGTCTGTTCGTGTCTGGCCCGCTGGCCGGCCGTCTGTTCGTGTCTGGCCCGCTGGCTGGCCGTCTGTTCGTGTCTGGCCCGCTGGCTGGCCGTCTGTTCGTGTCTGGCCCGCTGGCTGGCCGTCTGTTCGTGTCTGGCCCGCTGGCTGGCCGTCTGTTCGTGTCTGGCCCGCTGGCTGGCCGGCTAGCCGGCTGTCTGTTCGTGTCTGGCCGGCTAGCCGGCTGTCTGTTCGTGTCTGGCCGGCTAGCCGGCTGTCTGTTCGTGTCTGGCCGGCTAGCCGGCTGTCTGTTCGTGTCTGGCCGGCTGTCTGTTCGTGGCTGGCCGGCTGTCTGTTCGTGTCCGGCCCGCTGGCCGGCTGTCTGTTCGTGTCCGGCCCGCTGGCCGGCTGTCTGTTCGTGTCCGGCCCGCTGGCCGGCTGTCTGTTCGTGTCCGGCCCGCTGGCCGGCTGTCTGTTCGTGTCCGGCCCGCTGGCCGGCTGTCTGTTCGTGTCCGGCCCGCTGGCCGGCTGTCTGTTCGTGTCCGGCCCGCTGGCCGGCTGTCTGTTTGTGTCTGGCCCGCTAGCTGGCTGTCTGTTTGTGTCTGGCCCGCTAGCTGGCTGTCTGTTTGTGTCTGGCCCGCTAGCTGGCTGTCTGTTTGTGTCTGGCCCGCTAGCTGGCTGTCTGTTTGTGTCTGGCCCGCTAGCTGGCTGTCTGTTTGTGTCTGGCCCGCTAGCTGGCTGTCTGTTCGTGTCTGGCCCGCTGTCTGTTCGTGTCTGGCCCGCTGTCTGTTCGTGTCTGGCCCGCTAGCTGGCTGTCTGTCTGTGTCTGGCCCGCTAGCTGTCTGTCTGTTCGTGTCTGGCCGGCTGTCTGTGTCTGGCCGGCTAGCTGGCTGTCTGTTCGTGTCTGGCCTGCTAGCTGGCTGTCTGTTCATGTCTGGCCCGCTAGCTGGCTGTTTTTGTCTGGCTGGCTGGCTGGCTATCTGTCTGTCTGTTTGTGTCTGGCTGTCTGTCTGTTTGTGTCTGGCTGTCTGTTGCTGGCTAGCTGGCTGTCTGTTTGTCAGGCTGGCTGTCTGTCTGTTCGTGTCTGGCCCGCTAGATGTCTGGCTGGCTGGCCGGCTAGCTGGCTGTCTGTCATAGTTTCTGAATAAAGGTGTTATTGCACCAACCACTGCTAGCTCCAGTTAATTTTCCTCATTGCGGGTAGATACAGGAGCCTCTTTCCCTCATCTCTTCTCTGTGGTGTCCGTGTTCCTCAGGCTGCTCCATGTCCGTAATGGGAACTGTAAATACCATCAGGGAGAAGAGACATTCAAGCTGGCCCAGTCCTACATGGACAAACTAGCCAAACATGGCCACCAGGCCAACAAAGCAGCGCTGTATGGAGAGCTGTGTGCCTTGCTCTTTGCCAAGAGTCACTACGATGAGGTAGGCTTTCCTTCTTATTTCTACACAAAATCTCTTTTCAAACCAAAGCTTTTTCAAACATAACCAGTAGTAAAAAAAAAAACTGTTAGTCATATTTTGTGGATAAGCCATGAAGGATATTCTTCTTCCTACACTACCAGAAAATCTATTAAGACCATCATTTGGCCAAACGTCAGGCCAGAGGATGCTAGCAAGAAACGTTGATTTAGAAAGTCTTTTTGATCAGACTGATCTTCGAAGTCACTGGATAAGAGCGTCTACTAAATGACCAAAATGTAAATGACGAGTCTTGTTTCCTGCTCCTGTGTGTCAGGCCTACAGGTGGTGCATAGAAGCCATGAAGGAGATCACAGAGGACCTGCCTGTCAAAGTGGTGGTGGACGTCCTCAGGCAAGCCTCCAAGGTAACAGAAATGTTATGGAGACAGTGGATGTATCTCAAATAGCACTACGTTTGACCAGGACCCATTTTTTTGCACACTAGGTTCTGGTTGAAAGTAGTGTCCTAATATATAGGGAATTGGGTGTTCATTTTGGGACACACATGAAAAGTTATGGGGACGGTGTTGTTTGAGACGCTATGGAAGTGACCGAGACATTGTTTGCTAAAGGATAACATCAATCCTATTCCGTCCCCTGCACTCGGGAAGGAACTAGCCTTGTATCCATACAATACAGCAGTGTGGCTGACAGCAGAACAACTCTGGGAGGTAATATAGAGAGACTGGAACACAATTCATTTATTTTTCCAGAAGAAACTTCAGTTGTGGCAAGTCTGATAAGATAAAGGTAAAGATATATATATATATATATATCTCTATGAGCTTTGGTCAAACTAGTACACTATAGTAGGTGGAAGGAATAACAGGGCATTATCTGTGTCATATTTTGATGATTGTAAAAATAAGAAATGCCAATAAATATTTTGTTAAAAAAAATACGAAATTGTGCACTATATACGGACTAGGTTTCCATTTGGAACGCAGACAGAGAATAAATGGTGACGTCTGCTTGGCTGTGTGTCTCTTTAACAGGCCTGTGTTGTGAAGAGGGAGTTCAGGAAAGCGGAACAGCTGATTAAACACGCCGTCTTTCTGGCACGGTAAGACTTCCTGTTTCTATTCACTCCTTTTTTATGGTAACACTTTTTTTACATTTTAAAGTATCCTTTTATAAACTATTGTTTTAATCTTTTTTTATAAATCCTTTTTATAGGTTGGCCAACCTCAGTGTTTTATTTATATATATATATATTAGTGGGGCAAAAAAGTATTTAGTCAGCCACCAATTGTGCAAGTTCTCTCACTTAAAGATGAAATCACATTATAGGATTTTTAATGAATTTATTTGCAAATTATGGTGGAAAATAAGTATTTGGTCACCTACAAACAAGCAAGATTACTGGCTCTAACAGACCTGTAACTTCTTATTTAAGAGGCTCTTCTGTCCTCCACTCGTTACCTGTATTAATGGCAACTGTTTGAACTTGTTATCAGTATTAAAGACACCTGTCCACAACCTCAAACAGTCACACTCCAAACTCCACTATGGCCAAGACCAAAGAGCTGTCAAAGGACACCAGAAACAAAATTGTAGACCTGCACCAGGCTGGGAAGACTGAATCTGCAATAGGTAAGCAGCTTGGTTTGAAGAAATCAACTGTCGGAGCAATTTAGGAAATGGAAGACATACAAGACCACGGATAATCTCCCTCGATCTGGGGCTCCACGCAAGATCTCACCCCGTGGGGTCAAAATGATCACAAGAACGGTGAGCAAAAATCCCAGAACCACACGGGGGGACCTAGTGAATGACCTGCAGAGAGCTGGGACCAAAGTAACAAAGCCTACCATCAGCAAGGGCATTGAAGATGAAACGTGGCTGGGTCTTTCAGCATGACAATGATCCGAAACACACCGCCCGGGCAACGAAGGAGTGGCTTCGTAAGAAGCATTTCAAGGTCCTGGAGTGGCCTAGCCAGTCTCCAGATCTCAACCCCATAGAAAATCTTTGGAAGGAGTTGAAAGTCTGTGTTGCCCAGCAACAGCCACAAAACATCACTGCTCTAGAGGAGATCTGCATGGAGGAATGGGCCAAAATACCAGCAACAGTGTGTGAAAACCTTGTGAAGACTTACAGAAAACGTTTGACCTCTGTCATTGCCAACAAAGGGTATATAACAAAGTATTGAGGTAAACTTTTGTTATTGACCAAATACTTATTTTCCATCATAATTTGCAAATAAATTAATAAAAAATCCTACAATGTGATTTTCTGGATTTTTTTTTTCTCATTTTGTCTGTCATAGTTGAAGTGTACCTATGATGAAAATTACAGGCCTCATCTTTTTAAGTGGGAGAACTTGCACAATTGGTGGCTGACTAAATACTCCCCCCCCCCCCCCCCCCCCCCCCCCCCCCACTGCGTGTGTGTGTGTGTGTGTGTATATATACACTGCTCAAAAAAATAAAGGGAACACTTAAACAACACAATGTAACTCCAAGTCAATCACACTTCTGTGAAATCAAACTGTCCACTTAGGAAGCAACACTGATTGACAATAAATGTCACATGCTGTTGTGCAAATGGAATAGACAAAAGGTGGAAATTATAGGCAATTAGCAAGACACCCCCCAAAACAGGAGTGATTCTGCAGGTGGTGACCACAGACCACTTCTCAGTTCCTATGCTTCCTGGCTGGTGTTTTGGTCACTTTTGAATGCTGGCGGTGCTCTCACTCTAGTGGTAGCATGAGACGGAGTCTACAACCCACACAAGTGGCTCAGGTAGTGCAGTTCATCCAGGATGGCACATCAATGCGAACTGTGGCAAAAAGGTTTGCTGTGTCTGTCAGCGTAGTGTCCAGAGCATGCAGGCGCTACCAGGAGACAGGCCAGTACATCAGGAGACGTGGAGGAGGCCGTAGGAGGGCAACAACCCAGCAGCAGGACCGCTACCTCCGACTTTGTGCAAGGAGGTGCACTGCCAGCGCCCTGCAAAATGACCTCCAGCAGGCCACAAATGTGCATGTGTCAGCATATGGTCTCACAAGGGGTCTGAGGATCTCATCTCGGTACCTAATGGCAGTCAGGCTACCTCTGGCGAGCACATGGAGGGCTGTGCGGCCCCACAAAGAAATGCCACCCCACACCATGACTGACCCATCGCCAAACCGGTCATGCTGGAGGATGTTGCAGGCAGCAGAACGTTCAAATGCACAAATGTGGCCTGCTGGAGGTCATTTTGCAGGGCGCTGGCAGTGCACCTCCTTGCACAAAGTCGGAGGTAGCGGTCCTGCTGCTGGGTTGTTGCCCTCCTACGGCCTCCTCCACGTCTCCTGATGTACTGGCCTGTCTCCTGGTAGCGCCTGCATGCTCTGGACACTACGCTGACAGACACAGCAAACCTTTTTGCCACAGTTCGCATTGATGTGCCATCCTGGATGAACTGCACTACCTCAGCCACTTGTGTGGGTTGTAGACTCCGTCTCATGCTACCACTAGAGAGAGCACCGCCAGCATTCAAAAGTGACCAAAACATCAGCCAGGAAGCATAGGAACTGAGAAGTGGTCTGTGGTCACCACCTGCAGAATCACTCCTGTTTTGGGGGGTGTCTTGCTAATTGCCTATAATTTCCACCTTTTGTCTTTTCCATTTGCACAACAGCATGTGAAATTTGTCAATCGGTGTTGCTTCCTAAGTGGACAGTTTGATTTCATAAAAGTGTGATTGACTTGGAGTTACATTGTGTTGTTTAAGTGTTCCCTTTATTTTTTTGAGCAATATATATATATATATATTTACTGAGTATACCAAACATTAAGAACACCTTCCTAATATTGAGTTTGCCCTCAGATCAGTCTCAATTCGTCAGGACATGTACAAGGTGTCGCCAGTGTTCCACAGGGATGCTGGCCCATGTTGACTCCAATGTTTCCTACAGTTGTGTCAAGTTGGCTGGATGTCCTTTGGGTGGTGGAACATTCTTGATACACACTCATGGAAAATTCCCAGCAGCGTTGCAGTTTTTAACACAAACCGTTGCGCCTGGCACCTACTACCATACCCCGTTCAAAAGGCACTTTAATATTTTGTCTTGTTCATTCACCCTCTGAATGGCACACATACACATCTCAATTGGCTTAACAATCCTTCTTTAACCCCGTCTCCTCATCTACACTGATTTGAAGTGGATTTAACAAGTGACATCAATAAGGGATCATAGCTTTCACCTGGATTCACCTGGTCAGTCTGTCATGGAAAGAGCAGGTGACCTTAATGTCTCTCTCTAATTATTCATGTTCCTGGATCACTATTTCAGGGAGCATTTTGGACAAAAGCATCCCAAATACTCAGACACTCTGCTGGACTATGGCTTCTACCTACTGAACGTAGATAACATCTGCCAGTCAGTGGCCATCTACCAGGTGGGTTATTCATATAGACTATACACTACCTTTTTATCTAGGGTGGCAAAATTTCACAACTTTCCCCAAATCCTGGTTGGACAATACCTGGAATCAGGAGGCGGGGGGGGGGGTATGGGAAATCAGGAAAACCTGGGAATTTGGGGGAAGTTCCCAGAATTTTTCAACTCTAAAATCCCCTTTTTGGTTAGTTCCCTGGTCAAAAGTAGTTCACATCCAGAAGGTGAGGTCAGTACAGGTGCATCAACGCAGGGACCGAGAGACTGAAAAACAGCTTCTATCTCATGGTCATCAGACTTAAACAGCCATCACTAACATTGAGTGGCTGCTGCCAACATACTGACTCAAATCTCTAGCCACTTTAATAATAAAAAATTGGATGTAATAAATGTATCACTAGTCACTTTAAACAATGTCACTTATTATAATGTTTACATACCCTACATTACTCATCTCATATGTATATACTGTACTATATACCATCTACCGCATCTTGCCTATGCCGTTCGGCCGTCACTCATCCATATATTTATATGTACATATTCTTATTCATTCCTTTACTCTTGTGTGTATAAGTTAGTTGTTGTGAAATTGTTAGATTACTTGTTAGATATTACTGTACCGCCAGAACTAGAAGCACAAGCATTTTGTTACACTTGGTTAGCAGATGTTAATGCGAGTGTATGTGACCAAATAGAGAATAGACTGCCGTTTTGGGACACATCCAAATGCTGGTCTCTCTCTCATTTGCAGACGGCGTTGGACATCAGACAGTCTGTATTCGGGGGGAAGAACATTCACGTGGCGACGGCTCACGAAGACCTGGCTTACTCCTCCTACGTACACCAGTACAGCTCTGGGAAATTTGCCAACGCTCTGTGAGTCGCTGCACCCTCCTTCCTCTACTATTCCTGGACTGACTTTGACCCTGCTCGATAATTACGTTAGACTCCCCTTTTTTTTAAAGACTATTTATCTGCCTCCTATTCCCTAATATAGTGCACTACTGTTGACAAGAGGGAATAGGGGTGAACTATGACATGAATAAGGTGCCATTTTGGGATGCAGACTTGAATAATATTTCTGTCATTTCCATATGGCTGTAGTTTGCTGGTACTGTAAAAGTCTTAAGTCACTCAAGGTTACTGCGGGTGTAACGCTCTGGGCATGTTCCACGTAATGGGAATTAGAAGCACAATGAAGGAATAGGAACTAGGAATAGTCGATTCTGAAGATTATAGCTGACCATAAGGACAAGAGGAAGGATTGTAAGGGTTTCGTCTGTCATTTTGTGGTGTGGCAAAACCCCCCCCTTCATGTGTATGTTTGGTCAGTAACCCTCAGATACATAGACAAAGTACTTCTTCTAAAGTAATCTGTTTTCTTGGGAAAAGTTTTTGCTGTTGTTCTGAGCAGTGTGTCTAAAGTGCCCAGCCTCTTACTCAACAAGCATTCTGTTTCCTCCAGATTCCATGCAGAACGTGCCATAGACATCATAACTCACATTCTCCCCGAAGACCATCTACTCCTGGCCTCCTCCAAGAGGGTCAAAGGTCATTCTTTCCACCATTTCTAAATCGCTGAGTCACTCCTAGCTGGCATCTGAGTCATCACTGTGCTGTGTAGTGCCTCTGGAACGCGGCGACTGTGACCACAGGCAGTCATGAGATTGAGGAGAAACGGCACAGTCCTTTCTGACTACTCGTCCTAGTAGGATTTATGGAGATGTTATTGACTGTTTCTAGCTCAGGGACAGATTGATGTGTGGATGTTGGTGGTGTGATGTGTAATCGTATACAGGTGATGTCGGAAGTTTACATACACCTTAGCCAAATGCATTTAAACTCCGTTTTTCACAATTCCTGACATTTAATCCTAGTAAAAATTCCCTGTCTTAGGTCAGTTAGGATCACCACTTTATTTTAAGAATGTGAAATGTCAGAATAATAGTAGATTTATTTCAGCTTTTATTTCTTTCATCACATTCCCAGGGGGTCAGAAGTTACATTAAATTAGTATTTGGTAGCATTGCCTTTAAATTGTTTAACTTGGGTCAAACGTTTCGGGTAGCCTTCCACAAGCTTCCCACAATAAGTTGGGTCAACTTTGGCCCATTTCTCCTGACAGAGCTGGTGTAACTGAGTCAGGATTGTACGCCTCCTTGCTCACACACGCCTTTTCAATTCTTCCCACAAATGTTCCATAGGATTGAGGTCAGGGCTTTGTGATGGCCACTCCAATACCTTGACTTTGTTGTCCTTAAGCCATTTTGCCACAACTTTGGAAGTATGCTTGGGGTCATTGTCCATTTGGAAGACCCATTTGTGACCAAGCTTTAACTTCCTGACTGATGTCTTGAGATGTTGCTTCAATATATCCATATAATTTTCCTACCTCATTAAGCCTTCTATTTTGTGAAGTGCACCAGTCCCTCCTGCAGCAAAGCACCCCCACAACATGATGCTGCCCCCCCTGTGCTTCACGGTTGGGAAGGTGTTCTTCGGCTTGCAAGCCTCCCCCTTTTTCCTCCAAACAATTGTATTTTTGTTTTATCAGACCAGAGGACATTTCTCCAAAAAGTATGATCTTTGTCCCCATATGCAGTTGCAAACCGTAGTCTGGCTGTTTTGGAGCAGTGGCTTCTTCCTTGCTGAGCGGCCTTTCAGGTTATGTCGATATAGGACTTGTTTTACTGTGGATATAGATACTTTTGTACCTGTTTCCTCCAGCATCTTCACAAGGTCCTTTGCTGTTGTTCTGGTATTGATTTGCACTTTTCACACCAAAGTATGTTCATCTCTAGGAGACAGAACGCGTCTCCTTCCTGAGCGGTATGACGGCTGCGTGGTCCCATGGTGTTACCTGCGTACTATTGTTTGTACAGATGAACGTGGTACCTTTAGGCATTTGGAAATTGTTCCCAAGGATGAACCAGACTTGTGGAGGTCTACCATTTTTCTTCTGAGGTCTTGGCTGATTTCTTTAGATTTTCCCATGATGTCAGGCAAAGAGGCACTGAGTTTGAAGGTAGGCCTTGAAATACATCCACAGGTACACCTCCAATTGACACAAATTATGTCAATTAGCCTATCAGAAGCCATGACATTATTTTCTGGAGTTTTCCGAGCTGTTTAAAAGGCACAGTCAACTTAGTGTATGTAAACTTCTGACCCACTGGAATTGTGATACAGTGAAATAATCTGTCTGTGAAAAATGACTTGTCATTCAAAGTAGATGTCCCAACTATAGTTTGTTAACAAGAAATGTGTGGAGTGGTTGAAAAACGAGTTTCAATGACTCCAACCTAAGTGTGTGTAAACTACCGACTCCAACTGTACTTACTGCCTCGCCAGCTCTGATCCTGGAGGAGATCGCCATCGACTGCCACAACAAGGAGACAGAGGAGCGCCTGCTGCAGGAGGCCTATGACCTGCACCTGTCCTCTCTACAGCTGGCCAAGAAAGCCTTCGGCGAGTTCAACGTCCAGACAGCCAAACACTACGGAAACCTGGGACGCCTCTACCAGTCCATGAGGAAGTTCAAGGTTAGAGGGGGGGAGGGGGCGAAAGACACACACACACATTGGTGTCCAATGGTAGTGCTTTGATCACCTGATATCCTACCTCTCTCCACACCATTGTAAACTGTGTTGTAGGAGGCTGAGGAGATGCACATTAAAGCCATCCAGATCAAGGAGCAGCTTCTGGGGCAGGAGGACTATGAGGTGGCTCTGTCTGTGGGTCATCTGGCCTCGCTCTATAACTATGACATGAACCAGTATGAAGATGCTGAGAGACTCTACCGACGATCCATCTCCATCGGTAAGTGTGTGTACATAATGACAAAACGGAAACAGGTTTTTGAAATGTAGAAATGTTGGCAAATAGAAAATAAACGGATACCTTATTTGCATAAATATTCAGACCCTTTGCTATGAGACTTGAAATTGAGCTCAAGTGCATCCTGTTTCCATTGATTATCCTTGATGTTTCTAAAACTTGATTGGAGTCCACCTGTGGTCAATTCAATTAATTGGACATGATTAGGAAAGGCACACACCTGTCTATATAAGGTCCCACAGTTGACAGTGCATGTCAGAGCAGAATCCAAGCCATGAGGTCCACGAAATTGTCCGTAGAGTTTTGAGACTGGATTGTGTCGAGGCACATATCTTAGGAACGGTACCAAAAAATGTCTGCAGTATTGAAGGTCCCCAAGAACACAGTGGCCTCCATCATTCTTAAATGGAAGAAGTTTGGAACCACCAAGACTCTTTCTAGAGCTGGCCGCCCGGCCAAACTGAGCAATTGGGAGAGAAGAGCCTTGGTCATGGAGGTGACCAAGAACCTGATGGTCACTCTGACAGAGCTCCAGTGTTCCTCTGTGGAGATGGGAGAACCTTCCAGAAGGACAACCATCTCTGCAGCAATCAGATCTTTAGTAAAAGGCACATGACAGTTCGCTTGGAGTTTGCCAAAAGGCACCTAATGGATGCTGACCAAGAGAAACAAGATTCTCTGGTCTGATAACCTTTGACCTGAATACCTATAGTTACGCCTGGAGGAAACCTGGCACCATCCCTACGGTGAAGCATGGTGGTGGCAGCATCATGCTGTGGGGATGTTGGTCAGGATCGAAGGAAAGATGAACGGAGCAAAGTACGGAGAGATCCTTGATGAAAACCTGTTCGAGTGCTCAGGACCTCAGATTGGGGTTAAGGTTCACCTTATAACAGGACAACGACCCTAAACACACAGCCAAGACAATGCAGGAGTGGCTTCGGGATAAGTCTCTAAATGTCCCAGCCAGATCCCGAACTTGAACCTGATCGAACATCTCTGGAGAAACCTGAAAATAACTGTGCCTTGACGCTCCCCATCCAACCTGACAGAGCTTGAGAGGATCTGCAGAGAAGAATGGGAGAATCTCCCCAAATACAGGTGTGCCAAACTTGTAGCATCATACCCAAGAAGACTCAGGCTGTAATCACTGCTAAAGGTGCTTCAACAAAGTACTGAGTAAAGGGTCTGAATACTTAAGTAAATGTGATATTTCCATTTATGTTTAATACATTTGCGAACGTTTCTAAAAACCTGTTTTTGCTTTGACATTATGGGGTTGTGTGTGTTGATGAGGGGGAGATAATGTAATCCATTGTAGACTAACAAAATTTGGAAAAAGTCAAGGGGTCTGAATTCTTTCCGAATGCACTAATGTATAGCACCAGTCAAAAGTTTGGACACACCTACTCATTCAAGGGTTTTTCTTTATTTTTACTATTTTCTACATTGTAGATTAATAGTGAAGACATCAAAACTATGAAATAAACATGGAATCATGTAGTAACCAAAAAAGTGTTAAACAAATATGAGGTTCTTCAAAGTAGCCACCCTTTGCCTTTGACAGCTTTGCACACTTGGCGTTCTCTCAACCAGCTTCATGAGGTAGTCCCCTGGAATGCATTTCAATGAACAGGTTAAAAGCTGAAGTATCTTGAGTCAATTATTTAACCCTTTTATTATGGAAAGCCTAAAGTTCAGGAGTAAAATGTGCTTAAGTCACATGATAAGTTACATGGACTCACTGTGTGCAATAATAGTGGTTAACATTTTTTTTTAACTAGGCAAGTCAGTTAAGAATAAATCCTTATTTACAATGACATTGGGCCAGTTGTGATACGGCCTGGAATCAAACCCGGGTCTGTAGTGACGCCTCTAGCACTGAGGACTAGTACCCTACACATTCAATCGGTCCCTCAACCGAGCAGTGAATTTCAAATCTCAAAAACCAGGGAGGTTTTTCAATGCCTCGCAAAGAAGGCCACCGATTGGTAGATGTAAACAGACATCGATTATCCTTTTGAGCATGGTGAAATAAGTTATTAATCAGTTTACCCAATCACTACAAAGATACAGGCATCCTTCCTAACTCAGTTGCTGGAGAGGAGGAAAACGGCTCAGGGATTTCACCATGAGGCCAATGGTGACTTTAAAACAGTTACAGAGTTTAATGGCTATGATATGAGAACTGCGGATGGATCAACAACATTGTAGTTACTGTGAAAAGGAAGCCTGTACAGAATAAAAATATTTCAAAACATGCGTCGTGTTTGCAGCAAGGTACTTAAGTAATACAGCAAAAATAATATGGCAAAGAAAGTCGTTTTTTTTTGTCCTGAATACAAAGCATTATGTTGGAGCTAATCCAACACATCTGAGTACAATCTTCATATTTGAATACATAGTCATGGCTGCATCATGTTATGGGTATGTTTGTCAGCAGCAAGGACCAGGAGTTTTTTTGGGGGGGGGTTGAAAAGAAACAGAATACAGCTATGCACAGGCAATATCCTAGAGCAAAACCTGGTTCAGGCTGATTTCCAACAGACACTGAGAGATTTAATTCACCTTTCAGCAGGACAATGACCTCAAACACAAGGCCAAATATACACTGGAGTTACTTACCAAGACGACATTGAATGTTCTTGAGTGGCCTAGTTAGATTTTCAAGACGATTTAAGTCAAAACTATGGCAAGACTTGAAAACAACCAACTTGAGAGCCTGAAGAATTTTAAAAGAATAATGGGCAAATGTTGTACAATCCAGATGTGCAAAGCTCTTAGACTTACCCAGAAAGACTCACAGCTGTAATGATTCTAACATGTATTGACTCAGCGTCGAGTACTTATCTAATCAAAATATATCAGTGTTTTATTTTTTAAATAAATATTAGAATTTTTCTTAGATCGTTGATAAATAAATGACAATCAAATCCATTTTAATCCCATTTTGTAACACAACAATGTGGAATAAATCAAGAAGTGTGAATACTTCTCTGAAGGCACTTGCTTGTGTTGGTCTTCATCTGTTTTTACCCATGTATCTTTCCCCTGTCAGGTAAGAAACTATTCGGTGAGGGCTACAGCGGTCTGGAGTACGACTACCGGGGGCTGATCAAACTCTACAACTCAATAGGGAACTATGAGAAGGTGTTTGAGTATCACAACGTCCTGTCTAACTGGAACCGACTCCGGGATAGGCAGTTTGCTGTGGCGGATGCCCTAGAGGATGTTAATACTAGTCCCCAGCAGACACAGGAAGTGGTACAGACCTTCCTACTGGCCCAGAGCTATGGGCCCACACGAGCCTGCCTGGGCTGAGACATACACACACACACAGCAAGAAGCATCCAGGATGGGACTGGTTCACCAAAACCCTCACACCAATCTAAGGAGCTAACTATTTATTTGACTTCTTTAAGAAGAGAACAGAGATTTTCAAAAAAGACTTACGTTTCATCATGGAAATTTCACAAACCGCCACCCTTCTTTTTTTTAGTTAATTTTCTTACTTTTGCCTTTTTTTAAATTTGGGTTTTGATAACTGCTTTTGTATCTGAACCAGTGTAGCTCTGACCACCAGGAGAATACACTGTCACTCTCTGTTGGAGACATGGAATACCCTACTAAGTTCTTTTGTCACCACAGTCCCCTTGTCGTAGTCAACGGCCACGACGAGGGGACTGCACTATATAGGGAATAGTGTGTCGTTTAGGACGCAGACTGAGAAATGTTTCTACCCACGTCCCTCCCAGGTGTCACCACAACGGAAGGACAATTTGAACTAAATGTGCCATGATTTATATGCATATATACACCATGACTGATAGGGAACGCTGTGTTGAAGTCACGTGCCTACAACTTGGCACTACCCAACCGTTGTCAAAATGTTGGAAGCTAAAGAAATGCATTAATGTCTACATTTGTTTTTGCCACACTTATTTTATTAGACACCTTAATGCATACCTTTAAATTGTGAGATAAAAATGTAAAACAGATTTTCTTCAAAGTGTTTTTTGTTGTTGTTGAAAGTTCTAATGTTACTGTCCCCACTACAACAAAATGCATGTCATTTTGTCCTTGAGAAACATTTTAATTTGAAATACTGCAGAATTCCATTCATTCTATGGAGGGCTGCTTCTTCTGGGGAATACCAATATGGCCGACCGGTGGCTTCAAAGCCTCTCATTGGCCAATACATAGCATCAGCAATCCAGCTTTTTTTTTATTATAAATTTTTTCTTTTTTCTTCTATACATCATTGGTCAAGAGCTTGTTGTGACTAATACAGTGAACAATATTGCAGGTTTATCCCATCAGTTTGTTGTGTTCTAAAACAAACACTTCAGTTCCATTTTACAGATTAACTTTGGTCCTTTTATGAAGGATGGATTTGACTTTTAAATACTTTTTTATTTTTTACTTTCGGATCATTTTTTGGAGGGGGTTAGTAATCAGTGGGTTTAAAGTTACTCTAGTCACATGACTTTTGTTTAATTTAATAATGCTTTCCATGCAGCGTAGGTCTGACATAGCTTAATTTAAATGCAAATATTATAATTTTTATGCAGAGTTTTTTTTTTTAAGCCCAATGCTATGGTTTCAGAAGGATGAGCCAAATTGATTTGTGACCTGAGGTGGGAGACCAGTGTCCTCTCAACACCATCCTGCAGTCTCAAAGGGTTTCCGCCCACTCTTTTTTTCTTTTTTTTCATTGGAGTGAGTTTACAAGCAATCCTCCCCTTGCCTGTCTCTTCAGAACCACATTGAAAGTGTGTAGGTGTTGACATTGGGTTAAATGCCACAGCGTTTTCGCTTTTGCTAGATTACATGTCACCTCTTTTGTCTAACTGTGGAGTCTTATTTTTTTTAATATATAAAAAAAAAAAGCTTGACCTTTCCCTCCCAAAGCGCTGTAGGTATCTGGATGTCTGTTTTGTGCTGGTAGCGTGTCGGCAGTGTTATTACTGTCTGCCCCGTGCTGAAGTCCAAGCCTTAGCCCTTAAAGGACACCCAGCTGCAGCATCGCGCTGACCTTCTCTGGCTCCAACTACTCATCTTTTTACGCCTTCTATGCTTGCTAGTAAACCCCCCCCCTCTTCTTGTAACAACCCGACAGGCTGTCTGTGGGAAAAGCATAAGACTGACATCACCTCAAGGCCTTAACTATTGGAGTAGATATACAGTACCTACCTGCCAGGGACCATTTGACCAGCAGGTAATTCACCTTTTTTATTTAACTAGGCAAGACGGTTAAGAACAGATTAACATTTACAATGACGGCTGAGGAACAGTGGGTTAACTTCCTTGTTCAGTGGCAGAACTGAACAAGTTTTTACCCTGTCAGCTCGGTGATTCGATCTAGCAACCTTTCGGTTATTGGCACAACGCTCTAACTACTAGGCTACCTGCTACAAGGTCTCAAGTGACCAACTGACCACTCTCTAGAACTAAACATCTATTCTAGAACTGTGGAAGAATTGAAATAGAGCGCACCCAGACCATATTATAGACACCTTTTGGAATGTCATCTTCGGAATGTATGGGAAGACCTTTTTTATAAAGATGTGTGTGCATCATGTGACAATAGTGGTGGTCCACAATGTGACCTGCTGTGTTTTTTTTTTAAAGGGAACAGGAGACCAGCTGGGTTGAGGAGAGGGTATGGGGGAGGGGAGGGGACTTCCTGGTTTGATAAAGATGGATGACGAGTGTAAAGGGGAAAAAGCTCAAATAAAGCTGTGAGCTCTAAAAAGAGTGGAAGTACATTTCTCTCTGAGTCGCTAGATATTGTATTCTATCAAATTACTAACATGTTTTGATGATTTAGAATTCTTTTCATTTATCTATACTGAACAAAAATATATAAACGCAACATGTAAAGTGAAATAAAAGATCCATATGCCCAAAAAAAGTGTATTGCTCTCATAGGTTGTGCACAAATGTGTTTACATCCCTGTTCGTGAGCATTTCTCATTAGTCAAGATAATCCATCCACCTGACAGGTGTGGCATATCAAGAAGCTGATTAAACAGCATCATCATTACACAGGTGCACCTTGTGCTGGGGACAATAAAGCCACTAAAATGTGCAGTATTGTCACACAACACAATGCCACAGATGTCTCAAGTTGAGGGAGCGTGCAATTGTCATGCTGACTACAGGAATGTCCAGCAGAGCTGTTGCCAGAATTTTGTTTCTCTACCATAAGCCGCCTCCGTCATTTTAGAGATATTGGCATTACATCCAACCGGCCTCATAACCGCAGGCCACGTGTAACCACGCCAGCCCAGGACCTCCACATCAGTCTTCTTAACCTGAAGGATCATCTGAGACCAGACAGCTAATGAAAATGTGGGTTTGCGCAACCAAAAAGAATTTCTGCAAATACTGTAAGAAACCGTCTCTGGGGAAGCTCATCTGCGTGTTCGTCGTCCTCACCAGGGTTTTGACCTGACTGCAGTTCGACGTCGTAACCCACCAGGGTCTCACCTGTGATGTCCACTGGCACGCTGGAGAAGTGTGCTCTTCACAGATGAATCCCAGTTTCAACTGTACCGGGCAGATGGCAGACCAGGTGTATGGCGACGTGTGGGCAAGCGGTTTGCTGCTGTCAGCATTGTAAACAGAGTGCCCCATGGTGACGGTGGGGTTATGGTAAGGGCAGTCATAAGCTACGGCCAACGAACACAACTGCATTATATCGATACCGTGACCAGATCCTGAGGCCCATTGTCGTGCCGTTCATCCATCACCTCACTTCCAGTTCCCACCAATATCCAGCAATTTAGCACAGCCATTGAAGAAGAGTGGGACTTCATTCCACAGGCCACAATCAACAGCCTGATCAACTCTATGTGAAGGAGATGTGTCGCGCTGTATGAGGTAAATGGTGGTCACACCAGATACTGACTGGTTTTTAGATCCACGCCCCTACTTTAAGGTGTCAGTATTCCCAGAGATTAGGGCCTAATTCATTTTTCAATTGACTGATTTCCTTTTAAACTGTGACTCCAGTGAAATTGTTGGATGTTTGTTCAGTGTCCATTTAGTTGCTAAGATAAGTAATTGACATACTAGTCATAAAGGGATCAGATTCAATACACCGACGCCTTAGTAAAGGACAACATTATTCATAACACTGACATCTCTCCAGTCCACAATATCAAAAATGCAGCTCTGGACGCTTTCTCAAACACGTTGTGCCTCCAGTGGAACGTGTAATGTGGTTTGGTGACATGTGACCAGATTTCCTGGTCCCTTCATTTCTATGCAAATTATTTCACAGCTATCCTTTACAAAATAATATTTATTTATTGTAAGACAGTCAATGGTGCCACCTGTCTGATTTTAGTGGGTGGAATAATTATGATTTTTATACTGAAAAAACTATAAAACATATATGCTGGTTTAATGCGCTGAAATAAATAAAAGAAGACATTTTTCTGGCTCCATCTGAGAGCCACCAGATGATGCAACTGAGGAGCATTTCTGTCTGTAATAAAGCCCTTTTGTGGGGGGAAAACGTATTCTAGTGGGTGGAAAACGTATTCTTGTGGGTGGGCTTAATGTGAAATCCATAGATTTAGGGCTTAATGAATTTATTTCAGTTGACCGATTTTCCTTTTATATGAACTGTAACGGAGTAAAATCGTTAATTGTTTATATTTTTGTTCAGTATAAATAGTTTCTCTATCCAGATCACAATGCATGTCTGACTTCCTCCGGGGGTGGTCAGGAAGATCACATTCAGTGTCCTAATTGTCTATACCGGTCAGGAAGATCAGATCAGATTGTGTCCTAATTGTCTGTACCGGGCAGGAAGATCACATTCAGTGTCCTAATTGTCTGTACCGGTCAGGAAGATCAGATTGTGTCCTAATTGTCTATACCGGTCAGGAAGATCACATTCAGTGTCCTAATTGTCTGTACCGGTCAGGAAGATCAGATCAGATTGTGTCCTAATTGTCTATACCGGTCAGGAAGATCACATTCAGTGTCCTAATTGTCTGTACCGGTCAGGAAGATCAGATCAGATTGTGTCCTAATTGTCTATACCGGTCAGGAAGATCACATTCAGTGTCCTAATTGTCTATACCGGTCAGGAAGATCACATTCAGTGTCCTAATTGTCTATACCGGTCAGGAAGATCACATTCAGTGTCCTAATTGTCTATACCGGTCAGGAAGATCACATTCAGTGTCCTAATTGTCTATACTGGTCAGGAAGATCACATTCAGTGTCCTAATTGTCTATACCGGTCAGGAAGATCACATTCAGTGTCCTAATTGTCTATACCGGTCAGGAAGATCACATTCAGTGTCCTAATTGTCTATACCGGTCAGGAAGATCAGATCAGATTGTGTCCTAATTGTCTATACCGGTCAGGAAGATCAGATCACAAATCAGAATGTGGACAAGATCAGGACAAAGAACGCAAGTTAGAACCAGGTAGAAATACTTTGAAACCATTTATAAAACAAACATAACTTTCAATAAATTTGGTATAAATACGGTACTTTTAAAGTCCAAATTCAAGTGGTGTAACCACCATGGATACATTCATCTCATTATTGCTTTTGCTAAGTGCATAGAAAAAGTGAAATCGCAGGATGTAGCATGTGTACTTTCGTTCTTTTAGGGCTCGTTTTAAAATCTAAACTTGTGTTTTAATTGAATGTTGTTGTTTTTCCGGGTGTACAGCGAAATAGGAGTTCCTGCTGCTTTACCGGCAGCATAGAACAGAGTTCTGCAGCGTTCTGTCGTCTTCACGCCCTCTGTTCCTCCGCACGACAGAGGGGGAGGGGATACAGTGTGTCAACATGTATGTGTGTTTATATCAGTGTAATTCCAGCAGACAGTTGTGTCTTACCGACACTGAGACACCCTGCTGCCAGGATCAGAGTCCTCAGTGTTTGCAGCAAGAGGGGGGCACAGAGGGGGTGGGAGAGGACCCCCCCCCCCCCCCCGGCTGGTACCCATACAGCCACAGGGATAGACCGTGTAAACCACTAAATCACCCACGTCCCCAGGGGTGTCCGAAATTCTTGCAACATGAGAATGTTCCAGGGTCTTTCCATTTACTTCAGTGTGAAAACCAGGGCCTGTATTCAAAAGTGTCTAGGATCAGGTCCCAGGTGCATCTTATTCCATTTTCTAAGTTTAAAATATATTGTTCATTGAGATGAACCAAAACATGACTGGTAACTACAGCAGAGAATCCTCTTATTAGAATTTCATACTTTAGCAGACCGTTTATGAAAAAACATGTCATAGACTGAAGGCTAGCTTCAAAGAGACAGTATAGTGGATTACCCCTTTAGTCATGATGGCCTGTACCCACAGAGGACTGTCTGTGAAGTTGGGCACCGCGGGCATTGTGGTTACACACACACACCACCACTGAAGACACCGTCCAGCCCAACTAGAACAGAACATTATATGGACGCTGGTGTAACAGTATAACTTTAAACCGTCCCCTCGCCCCGACCTGGGCGCGAACCAGGGACCCTCTGCACACATCAACAACGGTCGCCCACGAAGCATCGTTACCCATCGCTCCACAAAAGCCGCGGCCCTTGCAGAGCAAGGGGAAACCCTACTTCTAGGTTTCAGAGCAAGTGACGGAACTGATTGAAATGCTACTAGCGCGTACCCGCTAACTAGCTAGCCATTTCACATCCGTTACACTGGCATACTAAGACCTACATATTGAAGATAGACAGTACATAATAAACTGTTTATCGTTCATTATGTGTTGCCTTGCAGTTACCTATTAGACAGGTTATGTTGTGAACATGTCATTACATGGAGAAAAATGCACAACTGAAAGTTACATCAAGGCTCAAACAAGTTCAAAAATATTTTTTTTTTTTACCTTCAAGTCAGTTAAGAACAAATTCTTATTTTCAATGACAGTCTAGGAACAGTGGGTTAACTGCCTTGTTCAGGGGCAGAACGACAGATTTTTACCTTGTCAGCTCAGGGATTCAATCTTGCAACCTTTCAGTTACTAGTCCAACACTCTAACCACTTAAAGGCTACATGCCGCCCCAACATTGCAAAGAAAGAGAGACTGACCGTATTATTAATGGTATCTGTTGCTTTTATACATGTCTTACTACTCGAAAGTCGTCTTAATTCTTGCTCAAAAAAGTCCTGTGGCTAATTTTTCAAATTGTCATGTTTTATTTCTAAATGTTTGCGCAAGAGTGAAGGTTTCCCGCGAGAGAGTAGCGGTTAATGTGATTGGATGTTAATTATTTGACTAGGCTACCTGTATTTGACATTGTAGTGTTATTTCGCTGAACACTAGATGGTTTAATTGTATTTTTGGCAGTGAAACGAGGCTACTCAGGTGAGAAAAAAACCTCACCCAAATGTATAGCTCCGGGAGAAAATATAAATGGACTGTTTGAAAATGCGAATACATTTTTTTATTTGGCGTACCACCGACGACCTTGCGCGTACCCTAGTTTGAGAATAGCTGTTGTAGAGCCTGAACTTGCAGGAGCGAGTCACTGCTTTGATGTTTGCAGGGTCTCACCAAGGCTCTTTGCAGTCTGGGAGGGGGACACCGTGGAATTGTCAACCGTGATGGAGAGGTCTTGGAGTAGGCGGGCTTTGACTGGGAGGAAGAGCAGCTCTGTCTTGTCAAGGTTGACCTTGAGGTGGTGGGATGACATCCAAGCTGATGTCTGTCAGGCACGCAGTGATGCATGCTTGCCACCTGGGTGTCAGAAGGTGTCATTAGAGGGAATGAGAAAAGTAGTTGAGTTTCATCAGCATAGCATGTGAGGATATGACCGAGCCTTATAAAGAGAGAAGAGGAGAGGGCCTAGAACGGAGCCCTGGGGGACCCCAGTAGTAAGAGTATGTGGTGCAGTCACAGATTCACTCCACGCCACCTGATAGGAGTGTAACGGATGTGAAATGGCTAGCTAGTTAGCGGGTACGCGCTAGTAGCATTTCAATCAGTTACGTCACTTGCTCTGAGACTTCAGTAGTGTTGCCCCTTGCTCTGCAAGAGCCGCGGCCTTTGTGGAGCGATGGTTAACGACCGTGCTTCGTGGGTGTCAGTTGTTGTGTGCAGAGGGTCCCTGGTTCGCGCCCGTGTCGGGGCGAGGGGACGGTTTAAAATTATACTGTTACATTGATGCTGTTGACCCGGATCACTGGTTGCTGCGGAAAAAGGAGGAGGTTGAAAGGGGGGTGAGTGTAACGGATGTGAAATGGCTAGCTAGTTAGCGGGTACGCGCTAGTAGCATTTCAATCAGTTACGTCACTTGCTCTGAGACTTCAGTAGTGTTGCCCCTTGCTCTGCAAGGGCCGTGGCCTTTGTGGAGCGATGGGTAACGATGCTTCGTGGGCGACCGTTGTTGATGTGTGCAGAGGGTCCCTGGTTCGCGCCCGTGTCGGGGCGAGGGGACGGTTTAAAGTTATACTGTTACAGGAGCAACCTGCTAGGAGCCTGAGACTCCCAGCCCTGAGAGGGTGGAGAGGATATGATGGTTCACAGTGCATTTGTGGGCTACAAATGGCACACTAGTCCCTATATAGTGCATTACTTTTGACCAGGACTCATAAGGCTCTGGTCAAAAATAGTAGTGCACTATATAGGGAATAAGGTGGCATTTGTGACTTAGCCTCTGTGTTGAAGGCACATAACCTCCCTACCTCGTACAGCTGGCTCCACACCATGCTTCTCCCCAAGGTTGTCTGTCACTACGTCTAGCCAGGTCCCAAATCTGGAGGTCTGCCCAAGCCTCCAAACTAGCCATCGACAACAGAGGGAACTTACACATGTTAATGTGAAGCCGATGGTACAGAAACTGTGGCCTACTGTTCGACAGGTGCAACTGGACGTTAATTGTAATGCGAGTTTTAACTTTGAGTTGAGGAGTCTGCCGTAAAGTGTAAAAACTGTTGCGGCAAATGGAATATGCATACAAACCTTGGACTACTGTTAAGTAGGCATATCACAAATCATGAGAATATTTAGCATTATATTTGATATTTGAAGATTATTCACTTGTTCTTATTTACCATCTAGAATGATAGAGATTGAGAGAGAACCCGGTGGATTGTTGAAGGCAGTCCAAGCAGAAAGCAGAAGGACTAGGGGGGATATAACCTGTAACCAGAAGGAACATGTGAGAGAAATCTAAAATACTGTTACAAATTTGTTCTCCTTTACAGGAAATTGTACAACTAATACTAAATTATGAAACCTTATTTAAGTTAGCGTCTTGCTTACTATACATTACAGTAGCCATAGGTCTCTGGAAGAATGATCATTGCTACCAAACAACAAAAAGTATTTGTCTCACCTGTGATGTTGGGCCAATAAACCAAAACTTATTGTTCCATATGTAATATTCATATGTGTAAACATACTGAATTATAATTGGATGCATTTTACCGCCATATCATACTGTGCTATGATTGGTTAAGACCACCCAAATGGTTAGGTGATGGTCAGTTTGATCCTGGTTGGCGATACGTGAACATGCCAGTTATAGCTAGCTAATAAAGAGCTACGTTAAGAAATATCCTGTAGTACTGCATGTTATTATTTTGTGCAAAACAAGACACCATATTCAGTCAGTTACTACTCTGTCACCAAGGTAATCTGAATTGTCATCCTGTCTTTGCGGCTCCAGATCAGACAGCGCCTCATTCACGGAATAAAGATGATTGATGCTACCAATAGTGAAAATATCTCGAAATATATTCGACATTTATTTATTAACTCATATTACAGTATATGCGGTAATAGAATCCCGAATCCGTAGTCTACGGATTTACACTTGATGATGGCAGTCACCGAGGGGTTTGCTGTCTCGTGGTACTTTAAAGACAACTGGAAACTCGAAGAGAAAAAAACGAGGTCGAATCATGACGTCAGGGATCTTCAGGTCGAAAAGTCGGTCGCTCTAGTAATATATAGTTGGGAAAAATATTTTGAACGGTCATCCAAGTCGGAGCGAATCATGACGTCAGGGATCTTCAGGTCGAAAAGTCGGTCGCTCTAGTAATATATAGTTGGGAAAAATATTTTGAACGGTCATCCAAGTCGGAGCGTGTTTTTTGCCCCGAGGTGCCAGATGTCGTGAACGCACTGAAGTCGGAGATGCCCACCTAGGCACAACTATGACAACATAACCAACAAAAACGGGTCACAACTCCTGCAGCTCTGTCGCACGCTGGGTATGTACATAGTCAATGGTAGGCTTCGAGGGGACTCTTATGGTAGGTACACCTATAGCTCATCTCTTGGCAGTAGCACTGTAGACTACTTTATCACTGACCTCAACCCAGAGTCTCTCAGAGCGTTCATAGTCAGCACACTGACACCCCTATCAGACCACAGCAAAATCACAGTCTACTTGAACAGAGCAATACTCAATCATGAGGCATCAAAGCCAAAGGAACTGAGTAACATTAAGAAATGCTATAGATGGAAGGAATGCAGTTTGGAAACCTACCAAAAAACAATTAGGCAACAGCAAATTCAATCCCTTTTAGACAACTTCCTGGGTAAAACGTTCCACTGCAATAGTGAAGGTGTAAACTTGGCAGTAGAAAATCTTAACAGTATATTTGACCTCTCAGCTTCCCTATCAAATCTAAAAATCTCAAATAGAAAACCGAAGAAAATGAACAACAATGACAAATGGTTTGATAAAGAATGCAAAAATCTAAGAAATAAATTGAGAAACCTGTCCAACCAAAAACATAGAGACCCGGAAAACCTGAGTCTACGCCTTCACTATGGTGAATCACTAAAACAATACAGAAATACACTACGGAAAAAAAAAGGAACAGCACGTCAGAAATCAGCTCAATGTAATTGAAGAATCCATAGACTCTAACCAATTCTGGGAAAATTGGAAAACACTAAACAAACAACACGAAGAATTATCTATCCAAAATGGAGATGTATGGGTAAACCACTTCTCCAATCTTTTTGGCTCTATAACAAAGAATAAAGAGCAAAAACATATACATGATCAAATACAAATCCTAGAATCAACTATTAAAGACTACCAGAACCCACTGGATTCTCCAATTACCTTGAATGAGTTACAGGACAAAATAAAAACCCTCCAACCCAAAAAGGCCTGTGGTGTTGATGGTATCCTTAATGAAATGATCAAATATACAGACAACAAATTCCAATTGGCTATATTAAAACTCTTTAACATCGTCCTTAGCTCTGGCATCTTCCCCAATATTTGGAACCAAGGACTGATCACCCCAATCCACAAAAGTGGAGACAAATTTGACCCCAATAACTACCGTGGAATATGCGTCAACAGTAACCTTGGGAAAATACTCTGCATTATCATTAACAGCAGACTCGTACATTTCCTCAATGAAAACAATGTACTGAGCAAATGTCAAATTGGCTTTTAACCAAAATACCGTACAACAGACCATGTATTCACCCTACACACCCTAATTGACAACCAAACAAACCAAAACAAAGGCAAAGTCTTCTCATGCTTTGTTGATTTCAAAAAAGCCTTTGACTCAATTTGGCATGAAGGTCTGCTATACAAATTGATGGAAAGTGGTGTTGGGGGTAAAACATACGACATCATAAAATCCATGTACACAAACAAGTGTGCGGTTAAAATTGGCAAAAAACACACATTTCTTCACACAGGGTCGTGGGGTGAGACAGGGATGCAGCTTAAGCCCCACCCTCTTCAACATATATATCAACGAATTGGCGCGGGCACTAGAACAGTCTGCAGCACCCGGTCTCACCCTACTAGAATCCGAAGTCAAATGTCTACTGTTTGCTGATGATCTGGTGCTTCTGTCACCAACCAAGTAGGGCCTACAGCAGCACCTAGATCTTCTGCACAGATTCTGTCAGACCTGGGCCCTGACAGTAAATCTCAGTAAGACCAAAATAATGGTGTTCCAAAAAAGGTCCAGTCGCCAGGACCACAAATTCCATCTAGACACCGTTGCCCTAGAGCACACAAAAAACTATACATACCTCGGCCTAAACATCAGCACCACAGGTAGCTTCCACAGAGCTGTGAACGATCTGAGAGACAAGGCAAGAAGGGCATTCTATGCCATCAAAAGGAACATAAATTTCAACATACCAATTAGGATCTGGCTAAAAATACTTGAATCAGTCATAGAGCCCATTGCCCTTTATGGTTGTGAGGTCTGGGGTCCGCTCACCAACCAAGATTTCACAAAATGGGACAAACACCAAATTGAGACTCTGCATGCAGAATTCTGCAAAAATATCCTCCGTGTACAACGTAGAACACCAAATAATGCATGCAGAGCAGAATTAGGCCGATACCCACTAATTATCAAAATCCAGAAAAGAGCCGTTAAATTCTACAACCACCTAAAAGGAAGCGATTCCCAAACCTTCCATAACAAAGCCATCACCTACAGAGAGATGAACCTGGAGAAGAGTCCCCTAAGCAAGCTGGTCCTAGGGCTCTGTTCACAAACACAAACACACCCCACAGAGCACCAGGACAACAGCACAATTAGACCCAACCAAATCATGAGAAAACAAAAAGATAATTACTTGACACATTGGAAAGAATTAACAAAAAAACAGAGCAAACTAGAATGCTATTTGGCCCTAAACAGGGAGTATACAGTGGCAGAATACCTAACCACTGTGACTGACCCAAACTTAAGGAAAGCTTTGACTATGTACAGACTCAGTGAGCATAGCCTTGCTATTGAGAAAGGCCGCCGTAGGCAGACATGGCTCTCAAGAGAAGACAGGCTATGTGCTCACTGCCCACAAAATGAGGTGGAAACTGAGCTGCACTTCCTAACCTCCTGCCCAATGTATGACCATATTAGAGAGACATATTTCCCTCAGATTACACAGATCCACAAAGAATTCGAAAACAAATCCAATTTTGATAAACTCCCATATCTACTGGGTGAAATTCCACAGTGTGCCATCACAGCAGCAAGATTTGTGACCTGTTGCCACCAGAAAAGGGCAACCAGTGAAGAACAAACACCATTGTAAATACAACCCATATTTATGTTTATTTATTTTAACTTGTGTGCTTTAACCATTTGTACATTGTTACAACACTGCATATATATATAATATGACATTTGTAATGTCTTTATTGTTTTGAAACTTCTGTATGTGTAATGTTTACTGTTCATTTTTATTGTTTATTTGACTTTTGTATATTATCTACCTCACTTGCTTTGGCAATGTTAACACGTTTCCCATGCCAATAAAGCCCCTTGAATTGAATTGAATTGATTTCCGAGTTTCGAGTTGGTTTGAACGCGGCATCACTACTCGAATTGCTCTTTCAACCCGACGTCACAGGGAACTCTCTGACGTAGAAAAAAATTAATTGTTCCGCTGGCGACAGGTTTCCACTAGATAGCACAGCCATAAAGTCAAATTGGCTATATTGTAAAAATTCACGAAATAAAACATTTAAAGGGTAGGCATAAGATTAGTAGTGTGGTTAAGGTGAGGTTTAAAATCACATTTTAACAAGAAACATTTTATAAATAGTTTTCCTGTAAATATATAACCCCTATAGACTTTGTGCTTGTGGTAACTATTGTGTCTACCGGACATGTCCACTAGGTATGCGGTAGCTACAGCTGTACAGGTGCAACCCAATTCGTTCATTGGACTTTGAATTGAAAACTTAGTCATAAAACTATGAACTGATAGTCAAATGGAAGACCACACACACATGTAGAATACATATATAGTATATTAACTGTGTAGCTTACTGCACACTGTCGACAGCTTCAAGTGTATCCACAGGGGGGAGCCAGAGACCAATTAAAGTATCAAAGCCAATGTACGTGTGCGATTTATCAGAGACGGAAGAGGGAGCGAGACACCCCACTCGCAGTTTTGTTTCTGGTTCAATGAAAGTCAATGAACTAAGTAGACCAGACCCAGCAGCTATTGCATTGGTGCTTATGGGAGACACACCCAGTTAAGTAGACCAGAACTGATTTTTTTTTTCAATGGTTAACGGTCTGAGTGAACTTTTCATTTCTCCACCATCTTTGGTGCGTTCAGAAAGATGCAGAATATGTAAACAAACAACAATGGCTGCCGTAGGCCTAGTTTATTTGATTTATTTCACATTTATTAACCAGTTTGGCCAGTTGAGAACAAGTTCTCATTTACATCTGCGACCTAAGTTCTTTGCAGCAAGACGTTAATTGTACACATAGTTTAAGACAACACTTGCTCCCTATAAAATGATCCCCCGAGGAGCAATCTTGTCGAGGTAGCTAACTTACTAGCTAACTATGCAGCTGCCTATTACCATAGCAACCAAATATAATTGAAACCATAGATTACATAGGGTACATCATTGTCCCTCAACCAATCAGTGCAGGCGGTATCTACAGTCTATCGGACATAAGACAACGAGGGTATTTAGGCTGCGTTTACACAGGCAGCCCAATTCTGATTTTTTTTCTTTTTCTAATAATTGGTATTTTGACTAATTATATCAGGTCTGAAAAATATCTGGGGTGTATTCATTACGTCTTGCAACGAAAATTGTTTACCGCAAACGGAATGAAACGGGGAGGGACTTACCTGAATTTGTCCAATAGAAATTCTAGTTTTTGTTGCAAAGCGTTTTCCGTTTGGAGTAAACCTTTTCTGTTGCTAAATGTTTTGCAATCCATTTTGCAATAGACAAAACGTTTTGTAACAGTTCTGCGGAATGAATAAATCCCTGATGCGAGGTCAAAAGATCAAGTAGTGGAAAAAATATCAGAATCAAGCACCCACTCAACTCCATGCATATACTTGTACTGTAGTATACGTACCTACTGTATTTTCAGAATAATACGGTCTTAATTTACAATCACATTGTTTTGCAGGTCGTCATAACACACCTTAACCAATTGGATCCAAAGCTGGAAAAGGTTTCCTCAGAATTTTCTAGAATGGTTGAAAACTTGGCAAAAAAGCAAATTGATGACATGTGTCAGGTTAGCCTTGACGAATGAAACCATGTGTCAAGAAATCAGAAAATAGTAGCAGAGGTCAAGGCATATGCAAGACCCTTAAATGACTTGACTTCTGCTGAACCTTGCATCTTGAGTAGTACCTCGTTGGAGAATATGAAGTTTATTTACATAAAAGTGGCAATAGCGGCATTAAGAAAATGTATAATTAACAGAATATCTAATTTCAAATGATTTGAAGTGACCATGAGATAGTAGCTTCACATTGTTGACGTCATTATCAATGTCAGGTATCTTATGTACAGTCTATCAGTTTAGATACAGCATCATCGCAAAGCTGAGTTGTCAACGTCTAGACGTACTGTTTGACGCTTGTTGAGTCGTGGCTGTCCGTCTCTCCCGTTCCTAGAAGTCTTGGGTTCCCCACGTCCACATAATCCTACAAAGAGATGTTCATTTCAATAAAAGAAGCCCTACGCAAGTCGGTCTATGTATCTGGATCATGCTACTGCCCTGGGGACCTCTGCCCTGGGGACCTCTGCCCTGGGGACCTCTGCCCTGGGGACCTCTGCCCTGGGGACCTCTGCCCTGGGGACCTCTGCCCTGGGGACCTCTGCCCTGGGGACCTCTGCCCTGGGGACCTCTGCCCTGGGGACCTCTGCCCTGGGGACCTCTGCCCTGGGGACCTCTGCCCTGGGGACCTCTGCCCTGGGGACCTCTGCTGTGGTTCTAAAGTAAGCAAGACAGGTGTAACCTGCAGGATGCCTACAGGAAGTTTTACTGTCTATAGTCAGTCCACCTTTTTTAATATCAGATGAAGGTAAAGAGGCGAGGAGATGAAGACACTATTCTATTGGGATGGACCACATGACCGGAGAGATTAATACACTATTCTATTGGGATGGACCACATGACCAGAGAGATTAATACACTATTCTATTGGGATGGACCACATGACCAGAGAGATTAATACACTATTCTATTGGGATGGACCACATGACCAGAGAGATTAATACACTATTCTATTGGGATGGACCACATGACCGGAGAGATTAATACACTATTCTATTGGGATGGACCACATGACCAGAGAGATTAATACACTATTCTATTGGGATGGACCACATGACCAGAGAGATTAATACACTATTCTATTGGGATGGACCACATGACCAGAGAGATTAATACACTATTCTATTGGGATGGACCACATGATCAGAGAGATGAGAGAGAGGTGAAAGGGTCAACCATTGAACTAGAATCCTATAGACCAGTAGTCAACAACCGGTCAAATCAGCAAACATTTCTGTAAAAAACCCTAAATAAGCATTGTGTTCCTTTAAAAAAAAAAAAATGTTTTACTTGTCTTTGCACTTTTGACGGTAGTTGCAACCGTTTCAGCTGCAATGCGCGCTGGGTAGTTACAAACTGCATTCCCAGGGGGAGCAAATCAAGTGCACTATGGACCTACCACTGGCCATTCGGATGACTCAGATTACCCTGTCTGCAGTAACGTAGCAGGAGTAAAAGAAAGCTACAGAAAAGTTGATACTGTGAGATTTCAAAACTTCTAAAACCAGGTAGCCTAGTGGTTAGAGGAGGCAGGTAGCCTAGTGGTTAGAGGAGGCAGGTAGCCTAGTGGTTAGAGGAGGCAGGTAGCCTAGTGGTTAGAGGAGGCAGGTGGCCTAGTGGTTAGAGGAGGCAGGTGGCCTAGTGGTTAGAGGAGGCAGGTGGCCTAGTGGTTAGAGGAGGCAGGTGGCCTAGTGGTTAGAGGAGGCAGGTGGCCTAGTGGTTAGAGGAGGCAGGTGGCCTAGTGGTTAGAGGAGGCAGGTAGCCTAGTGGTTAGAGGAGGCAGGTAGCCTAGTGGTTAGAGGAGGCAGGTAGCCTAGTGGTTAGAGGAGGCAGGTAGCCTAGTGGTTAGAGGAGGCAGGTAGCCTAGTGGTTAGAGGAGGCAGGTAGCCTAGTGGTTAGAGGAGGCAGGTAGCCTAGTGGTTAGAGGAGGCAGGTAGCCTAGTGGTTAGAGGAGGCAGGTAGCCTAGTGGTTAGAGGAGGCAGGTAGCCTAGTGGTTAGAGGAGGCAGGTAGCCTAGTGGTTAGAGGAGGCAGGTAGTCTAGTGGTTAGAGGAGGCAGGTAGTCTAGTGGTTAGAGGAGGTAGGTAGCCTAGTGGTTAGAGGAGGCAGGTAGCCTAGTGGTTAGAGGAGGCAGGTGGCCTAGTGGTTAGAGGAGGCAGGTGGCCTAGTGGTTAGAGGTGGCAGGTGGCCTAGTGGTTAGAGGAGGCAGGTGGCCTAGTGGTTAGAGGAGGCAGGTGGGCTAGTGGTTAGAGGAGGTAGGCGGCCTAGTGGTTAGAGGAGGTAGGCAGCCTAGTGGTTAGAGGAGGCAGGTAGCCTAGTGGTTAGAGGAGGCAGGTAGCCTAGTGGTTAGAGGAGGCAGGTAGCCTAGTGGTTAGAGGAGGCAGGTAGCCTAGTGGTTAGAGGAGGCAGGTGGCCTAGTGGTTAGAGGAGGCAGGTGGCCTAGTGGTTAGAGGAGGCAGGTGGCCTAGTGGTTAGAGGAGGCAGGTGGCCTAGTGGTTAGAGGAGGCAGGTAGCCTAGTGGTTAGAGGAGGCAGGTAGCCTAGTGGTTAGAGGAGGCAGGTAGCCTAGTGGTTAGAGGAGGCAGGTAGCCTAGTGGTTAGAGGAGGCAGGTAGCCTAGTGGTTAGAGGAGGCAGGTAGTCTAGTGGTTAGAGGAGGCAGGTAGCCTAGTGGTTAGAGGAGGCAGGTAGCCTAGTGGTTAGAGGAGGCAGGTAGCCTAGTGGTTAGAGGAGGCAGGTAGCCTAGTGGTTAGAGGCAGGTAGCCTAGTGGTTAGAGGTAGGTAGCCTAGTGGTTAGAGGAGGCAGGTAGCCTAGTGGTTAGAGGAGGCAGGTAGCCTAGTGGTTAGAGGAGGTAGGTAGCCTAGTGGTTAGAGGAGGCAGGTAGCCTAGTGGTTAGAGGAGGCAGGTAGCCTAGTGGTTAGAGGAGGCAGGTAGCCTAGTGGTTAGAGGAGGCAGGTAGCCTAGTGGTTAGAGGAGGCAGGTAGCCTAGTGGTTAGAGGAGGCAGGTAGCCTAGTGGTTAGAGGAGGCAGGTAGCCTAGTGGTTAGAGGAGGCAGGTAGCCTAGTGGTTAGAGGAGGCAGGTAGCCTAGTGGTTAGAGGAGGCAGGTAGCCTAGTGGTTAGAGGAGGCAGGTAGCCTAATGGTTAGAGGAGGCAGGTAGCCTAGTGGTTAGAGGAGGCAGGTAGCCTGGTGGTTAGAGGAGGCAGGTAGCCTGGTGGTTAGAGGAGGCAGGTAGCCTGGTGGTTAGAGGAGGCAGGTAGCCTGGTGGTTAGAGGAGGCAGGTAGCCTGGTGGTTAGAGGAGGCAGGTAGCCTGGTGGTTAGAGGAGGCAGGTGGCCTGGTGATTAGAGGAGGCAGGTGGCCTAGTGGTTAGAGGAGGAGGTGGCCTAGTGGTTAGAGGAGGCAGGTGGCCTAGTGGTTAGAGGAGGCAGGTGGCCTAGTGGTTAGAGGAGGCAGGTGGCCTAGTGGTTAGAGGAGGCAGGTGGCCTAGTGGTTAGAGGAGGCAGGTGGCCTAGTGGTTAGAGGAGGCAGGTGGCCTAGTGGTTAGAGGAGCCAGGTGGCCTAGTGGTTAGAGGAGGCAGGTGGCCTAGTGGTTAGAGGAGGCAGGTAGCCTAGTGGTTAGAGGAGGCAGGTGGCCTAGTGGTTAGAGGCGGCAGGTGGCCTAGTGGTTAGAGGCGGCAGGTGGCCTAGTGGTTAGAGGAGGCAGGTGGCCTAGTGGTTAGAGGAGGCAGGTGGCCTAGTGGTTAGAGGAGGCAGGTGGCCTAGTGGTTAGAGGAGGCAGGTAGCCTAGTGGTTAGAGGAGGCAGGTAGTCTAGTGGTTAGAGGAGGCAGGTAGTCTAGTGGTTAGAGGCAGGTAGCCTAGTGGTTAGAGGAGGCAGGTAGCCTAGTGGTTAGAGGAGGCAGGTAGCCTAGTGGTTAGAGGAGGCAGGTAGCCTAGTGGTTAGAGGAGGCAGGTAGCCTAGTGGTTAGAGGAGGCAGGTAGTCTAGTGGTTAGAGGCAGGTAGCCTAGTGGTTAGAGGAGGCAGGTAGCCTAGTGGTTAGAGGAGGCAGGTAGCCTAGTGGTAAGAGGAGGCAGGTAGCCTAGTGGTTAGAGGAGGCAGGTAGCCTAGTGGTTAGAGGAGGCAGGTAGCCTAGTGGTTAGAGGAGGCAGGTAGCCTAGTGGTTAGAGGAGGCAGATTGCCTAGTGGTTAGAGGAGGCAGATTGCCTAGTGGTTAGAGGAGGCAGATTGCCTAGTGGTTAGAGGAGGCAGATTGCCTAGTGGTTAGAGGAGGCAGATTGCCTAGTGGTTAGAGGAGGCAGATTGCCTAGTGGTTAGAGGAGGCAGGTAGCCTAGTGGTTAGAGGAGGCAGGTAGCCTAGTGGTTAGAGGAGGCAGGTAGCCTAGTGGTTAGAGGAGGCAGGTAGCCTAGTGGTTAGAGGAGGCAGGTAGCCTAGTGGTTAGAGGAGGCAGGTAGTCTAGTGGTTAGAGGAGGCAGGTAGTCTAGTGGTTAGAGGAGGCAGGTAGCCTAGTGGTTAGAGGAGGCAGGTAGCCTAGTGGTTAGAGGAGGCAGGTAGCTTAGTGGTTAGAGGAGGCAGGTAGCCTAGTGGTTAGAGGAGGCAGGTAGCCTAGTGGTTAGAGGAGGCAGGTAGCCTAGTGGTTAGAGGAGGCAGGTAGCCTAGTGGTTAGAGGAGGCAGGTAGCCTAGTGGTTAGAGGAGGCAGGTAGCCTAGTGGTTAGAGGAGGCAGGTAGCCTAGTGGTTAGAGGAGGCAGGTAGCCTAGTGGTTAGAGGCAGGTAGCCTAGTGGTTAGAGGCAGGTAGGTAGTCTAGTGGTTAGAGGCAGGTAGGTAGCCTAGTGGTTAGAGCGTTGGACTAGTAACCGAAAGGTCGCTAAATCGAATCCCCGAGCTGACAAGGTAAAAATCTGTCGTTCTGCCCCTGAACAAGGCAGTTAACCCACTGTTCCCCGGTAGGCCGTCATTGTAAATAAGAATTTGTTCTTAACTGACTTGCCTAGTTAAATAAAAGGTTACATTTTTTAAATTAAATGTCAACGAATACTGCAAAGAGCTGCTGTTTTTATGAGTGAGTTCAAGTTTAACTTTTAAAAGCCATAAAATGAGTGTTCTTCCTATTTCCACTCAGTGCTACAACAAGCACTGCAGCAGTAATGAATGAGTCTCAAAGTGTAATCGATAGTCTTCTCTTGTTGTTACTAACGGCTTGAGTCTTTTTTTATATTGAATAATATTTCACTTTCTCTGTTCGTGAACTTCTGCACAAGACAAAAATAATGCAGTGCGACTTGAGTTTCTTCTAGAAGACGGTGTCCCTTTATTGGTCAGTGGAGGAGAGAGGAGAGAGGAGGGAGGAGGGAGGAGAGAGGAGGGAGGAGGGAGGAGGGAGGAGAGAGGAGGGAGGAGGGAGGAGGGAGGAGAGAGGAGGGAGGAGGGAGGAGGGAGGAGGGAGGAGGGAGGAGGGAGGAGGGAGGAGAGAGGAGGGAGGAGGGAGGAGGGAGGAGGGAGGAGGGAGGAGGGAGGAGGGAGGAGAGAGGAGAGAGGAGGGAGGAGGGAGGAGGGAGGAGGGATGTTGAAAGGCGGACCGTCAGCCTGCTGCTCTCTCCCTCCCTCCGCTGAGACTGATCATCAGACGCAGGCACCATCAGCCCAGTAAAATATAAAGCTAATGATTTAAATTCATGTTCGCTAAGCGGTGCCTCATGGGTAATACAACCACTGATCTATTACTGGTGGGATCAAAACCTCAAAAATGGCTTCAGAAGAACAACAATGCATTGGCAGGGCAATTCAATCAAAGCCAATATGTGGTGATAATGTGTTGGGCCTATAGCCTACTGCACAGACCTCATTACTACAGTACTGTTTTGAATAGGTTACATAGGCTGACGTTTTTTTAATCATGTTTAAAAACAATTTTTTGACAGTGATCTCGACTCGAAAAAAAAATTGGTGACCAATGCTATAGACGAGTCCAAAAGCCTAGAATATTCTATTGCTATGGGTTTAACTGTCATAGAACTCCACAGAAGAAGAAGAAGAGGTGGATGGAAGGTGGCTTACTGAATCATTCTCCATGATGTTCTCCAGGATTCTCACTATGTCTGAGAAGGAGGGCCTGGAAGTGTAGGGTTCCATCCAGCAGTTTCGCATTATCTGCAATCTGAGAGTAAGAGAGGGAGAGAGAGAGGAGAGAGGGAGAGGGGGAGAGAGGGAGATGGGGAGAGGGAGAGAGAGGGAGATGGGGAGAGGGAGAGAGAGAGGAGAGAGGGAGAGAGAGAGGAGAGAGGGGGAGAGAAAAGAGGAGAGAGAGAGAGGAGAGAGGGGGAGAGAGCGAGAGCGGAGAGAGTAGAGAGAGAGGAGAGAGGGAGAGAGAGGGAGAGCGAGAGAGGAGAGAGGGAGAGAGAGAGTGAGAGAGGAGAGAGGGAGAGAGGAGAGAGAGGAGAGAGAGCGAGAGAGAGGGAGGGAGGGAGAGAGGGAGGGAGAGAGGGAGGGAGGGAGGGAGGGAGAGAGGGAGAGAGAGAGAGGGAGGGAGAGAGAGGGAGGGAGAGAGAGGGAGGGAGAGCGAGAGAGAGGGAGGGAGAGCGAGAGAGAGGGAGGGAGAGCGAGAGAGAGGGAGGGAGGGAGAGGTAGTGAGAGGGAGAGAGAGGTAGTTAGAGGGAGGGAGGGAGGGAAGGAGAGAGAGAATGAGAGCTAGTATGCATCCCAAATGATACCCTGTTCACTATATAGTGCACCCTATGGGTCCTGGTCAAATGTAGTGCACTATATAGTGAATAGGGAGCCATTTCTGACGAAGCCCTAGAATACCTTCAACCTATCGGCTTCATCCAGTATTCCACAGAGGGCCTTGTGCATGCCTGGGTTGTGTTCAGGCTTTTAAATAAAGAGGTCCTACCTAAACTTGTCCAATAAGGGTTAAATAAAGAGGTCCTACCTAAACTTGTACAATAAGGGTTAGTGTTAAATAAAGAGGTCCTACCTAAACTTGTACAATAAGGGTTAAATAAAGAGGTCCTACCTAAACTTGTCCAATAAGGGTTAAATAAAGAGGTCCTACCTAAACTTGTCCAATAAGGGTTAAATAAAGAGGTCCTACCTAAACTTGTACAATAAGGGTTAGTGTTAAATAAAGAGGTCCTACCTAAACTTGTACAATAAGGGTTAAATAAATAGGTCCTACCTAAACTTGTACAATAAGGGTTAAATAAAGAGGTCCTACCTAAACTTGTACAATAAGGGTTAAATAAAGAGGTCCTACCTAAACTTTTACAATAAGGGTTAGTGTTAAATAAAGAGGTCCTACCTAAACTTGTACAATAAGGGTTAAATAAAGAGGTCCTACCCAAACTTGTACAATAAGGGTTAAATAAAGAGGTCCTACCTAAACTTGTACAATAAGGGTAAAATAAAGAGGTCCTACCTAAACTTGTACAATAAGGGTTAAATAAAGAGGTCCTACCTAAACTTGTACAATAAGGGTTAGTGTTAAATAAAGAGGTCCTACCTAAACTTGTCCAATAAGGGTTAAATAAAGAGGTCCTACCTAAACTTGTACAATAAGGGTTAAATAAAGAGGTCCTACCTAAACTTGTACAATAAGGGTTAGTGTTAAATAAAGAGGTCCTACCTAAACTTGTACAATAAGGGTTAAATAAAGAGGTCCTACCTAAACTTGTACAATAAGGGTTAAATAAAGAGGTCCTACCTAAACTTGTACAATAAGGGTTAAATAAAGAGGTCCTACCTAAACTTGTACAATAAGGGTTAGTGTTAAATAAAGAGGTCCTACCTAAACTTGTCCAATAAGGGTTAAATAAAGAGGTCCTACCTAAACTTGTACAATAAGGGTTAGTGTTAAATAAAGAGGTCCTACCTAAACTTGTCCAATAAGGGTTAGTGTTAAATAGAGGTCCTACCTAATCTTGTCCAATAAGAACACAGATGTTTGTTTTGTGCCCTACTGAACATGACTCTGTCGCTGCTGTAACCACAACACTATCAAATATTTTTTACTTATTTAAATTTAACGAGGCAAGTCAGTTAAGAACAAATTATTATTTACAATGATGGTCTACTCCGGCCCAAACCCGGACGACGCTGGGCCAATTATGCGTCGCCCTACGGGTACTCCCAATCACGGCCGGTTGTGATGCAGCCTGTGATACAATGTCACGGTCACTTACATCTCTGGCCTGCAGCCCTCGGGGTCTTTATTCTTGTGACCGGCACAGATGTGATAGACGACGGCCTCTGATGTCTCCAGGTCATGGTATGGTAAGGTGCCTGGTAACCACAAGTACCAACTGTGTTATGTCCAAGGTGTTATAATTATATTTAAATTTAGAATTTGTTCTAATTTATTTATCTGGGTAAATAAAAAAAGGTCAGATAAATACAAGATATCAGGCCTGTCATCCTTATGGACACTGGGCAGCCAACTATACAGGCTTGGAAATGATGTTAGACATTTTTTGTTTCCATTGTTTATGACCACGAAACTCACCAAATGTCTGTATCTCCCACAGCACGATGCCAAATGCCCACACGTCCCCCTTGAAGCTGTAATAGTTGATTCTGAAGTACTCAGGGGGGTACCAGCGTAGGGGCACACGTTCCTATACACATAACCACACATTGGAAACAGTTACCCTTTAAAACTCACACCGAGACCATTATCACGTCCAGTTTCCTGCGACAGATTAAGTCTAATCCTGTCCTAAAAAGCATAGTCAATCTTCCTGTGACTGGTCTACCCCCCCCCACCCCATGAATTTCCTACAGTATCAGGTCATCTGACCCGTACTGCCTACCAGGCAAAAAGACTAACTGCTAATTTATTCGAAAATGATTTGCTACATTAAATACCTGCTTAATCATGTGGACAAGTATCCTGCCTCTATTGTATTGTGTTCAGGAGAAAATGGGGGTTACTGTGAAACCAAGGTAAATAAAAGCAAAAAAAATTCTCAGTTCCACACTC
Source organism: Salvelinus fontinalis (assembly GCF_029448725.1). Lineage (NCBI taxonomy): Eukaryota > Metazoa > Chordata > Actinopteri > Salmoniformes > Salmonidae > Salvelinus > Salvelinus fontinalis. The sequence continues at coordinate 37,398,612 of NC_074688.1, forward strand.
TGAGCAGTTACTGTCTTTTTACTTGGTAGGGCAGCATATGTGTTTCAGGTTTCAGGTTTCTGCCAGTGTGTGTGTGTGTGTGCGTGTGTGTGACTGAACCCTATGTGTGTGTGTGTGTGTGTGTGTGTGTGTGTGTGTGTGTGTGTGTGACTGAACCCTGTGTGTGTGTGTGTGTGACTGAACCCTGTGTGTGTGTGTGTGTGTGTGTGTGTGTGTGTGTGTGTGTGTGTGTGTGTGTGTGTGTGTGTGTGTGTGTGTGTGTGTGTGTGTGTGTGTGTGTGTGTGTGTGTGTGTGTGTGACTGAACCCTGTGTGTGTGTGTGTGTGTGTGTGTGTGTCTGAACCCTGTGTGTGTGTGTGTGTGTGTGTGTGTGTGTGTGTGTGTGTGTGTGTGTGTGTGTGTGTGTGTGTGTGTGTGTGTGTGTGTGTGTGTGTGTGTGTGTGTGTGTGTGTGGCTGACCCCTGGGTGTTTCCTGCGACTGCTGCGGCGGCTCTTCATGCGGGTCAGGTCTCTGGCCAGACCAAACTCTGACACCTTTACCTCCCAGGGGAACGTGCTCACCATGATGTTCCTGAGGGCCAGGTCACAGTGCACCACCTGGAACACAACACAGATCCCAGAACAGTTACTGTCACCTGAACGGTATGTAACACTGTCTGTAAGGACAGATCCCAGAACAGTTACTGTCACCTGAACGGTATGTAACACTAAGGACAGATCCCAGAACAGTTACTATCAGATGTACTGTTGTTGTATGTTTGGGCTACCGTCTGTAAGAACAGATCCTACGTCACAATGCACAACCTGTAAGGACAGATCTCACATCAGTTATTGTCACCTGAACAGTATGTAACACTGTGTGTGTAAGGACAGATCCCAGAACAGTACTATTTTCTGACTGTACTGTGTCTATCATGATGTTCTGTAGCTGTGTGTAAGGGTTTACTGTCTGTAAGAACTGGTCATAGGTCACAGTACACCAACTGGAACACAGACCCCAGAACAGTTTCTGACTGACTGACTGGTCCAAGAGCAGTTAATGCCAGTGGCTGTTTGGTGTCATAAGAAATGAGTGGGAGGAGGAGGAGGAAACTAGGTACCATTTTGGATCGCAGGTGTTCCATGGCCAGTGCGATGTGATAGGATGCGATGGTGAGCAAGCTCTGTAGCTCAGGGTCACAGGTCAGTTTGTCTCTGTGGGTCTGAAGGAAGCTCCGCAGGGTTCCGTAGCTCACAAACTCCATGATCAACACATAGGGTTCTGGGAGGACACACACACACACACACACACACACACACACACACACACACACACACACACACACACACACACACACACACACACACACACACACACACACACTAGAATTTAGCTTGCAGTAGTTGTGGGTAATATATTATAGATAAGGCGCCACTCTTTTTCTATTCTATATGAAGACAATGTAAATAATGCAGTCACCCAGAGTGGTTAAATATAGCACACTATAAAAGTAGGGTGACGTTTGGGTAGGGCGACGTCCAGCAGTTGGAGCTGCTGTCTGTTCTTACCCTCAGTGGTGTTCCAGTCCAGCAGTTGGAGGTGCTGCCTGTTCTTACCCTCAGTGGTGTTCCAGTCCAGCAGTTGGAGGTGCTGCCTGTTCTTACCCTCAGTGGTGTTCCAGTCCCTCAGTTGGAGGTGCTGTCTGTTCTTACCCTCAGTGGTGTTCCAGTCCAGCAGTTGGAGGTGCTGCCTGTTCTTACCCTCAGTGGTGTTCCAGTCCAGCAGTTGGAGGTGCTGTCTGTTCTTACCCTCAGTGGTGTTCCAGTCCAGCAGTTGGAGGTGCTGCCTGTTCTTACCCTCAGTGGTGTTCCAGTCCAGCAGCTGGAGGTGCTGTCTGTTCTTACCCTCAGTGGTGTTCCAGTCCAGCAGCTGGAGAACGTTCTTGTGGTGCACCAGCTTCCTCATAATGGATACCTCCATCTCGATACGCTTAGGGGTCACACCTACAGGACAAAATGGATGCTATTAGTGAAAACCAGATTGAACTCTCAGGGTTTTACTCGCATATTTATTTTATTTAACCTTTATTTAACCAGGAAGGGTTCATTGAGATTTTAAATATCTTTTTCAAGAGCGTCCTGGCCAAGATAGGCAGCACCAAGTCATTACACAGTTACAGACAACATGAAAAACTACAGATAATCTAGTAAAAAATATTGAAGTTACAGGAGTATAACAAAATCATAAAACAGAAAATTAAAAACATTGTCAGGTCAGGGAATCAGCCTCAAAATCCTTCATCAATGATTTAAAAACACCAATCGGGACAAGTTCTTCCACTTTAAGAGAGACGAGGCACAACAATAAATGACAGTATCGTCAGCATAAAAGTGAAGTTGCGCATTTAGCAAATTTCTGTCAAAATTATTTCTATAAATAGAATAAGAGGGGACCAAGTACAGTGCCCTGGGGCACACCATTAAAGACAGACAATTTAACAGACATGAGCCCATCAAATTGAGTGCACTGAGTTCTATCAGACAGATAATTAGCAAACCATGCAAACTGCATTCTCCGAAAGACCTACGCTCGACAATCTCTGCCTCAGTATAGCATGATCAACTGTATCAAAAGCCTTAGAGAGATCAATAAAAAGTGAGACACAGTGCTGTTTTTTGTCAAGGGCTTCAGTAATATCATTTAAAACCTTCACGGCTGCTGTAATTGTGCTATGCTTCTTCCTGAAGCCCGATTGGTACATTGATAAAATAGAGTTAGTAAATAAAAAATATTTTAGCTGTTCACTCACAACGGTTTCAAGTATTTTCTCCAGTGGTGACAGCTTTGAGATTGGCTTATAATTATTAAAATACTTGTATCTCCTCCTTTTAAAAGTGGTAGGACAAATGCTGATTTCCAGATCTTTGGAATTTCATTACATTCCAGGGTTAGATTGAACAGATATGTAAGTGGTTCAGCTATGAAATCAGCTGCCAGATTTAAAAAGCAGGGATCTAAAAGATCAGGACCTGCAGGCTTTCTCTTTTTTTATTTTTTATTTTTATTTAACCTTTATTTAACCAGGTAGGCAAATTGAGAACACGTTCTCATTTACAATTGCGACCTGGCCAAGATAAAGCAAAGCAGTTCGACACATACAACAACACATAGTTACACATGGAGTAAAAACAAACATATAGTCAATAATACAGTGAAAAAAAAAAAATAAGTCTATATACAATGTGAGCAAGTGAGGTGAGATAAGGGAGGTGAAGGCAAACAGATGTATAAATAAATAAAAATATAAAAAGGCCATGGAGGCGAAGTGAGTACAACACAGCAAGTAAAATAAAAACAAAAAAAAAACACTGGAATGGTTGGTTTGCATTGGAAGAAAGTGCAAAGTAGAGACAGAAATAATGGGGTGCAAAGGAGCAAAATAAATTAATAAATAAATACAGTAGGTAAAGAGGTAGTTGTTTGGGCTAAATTGTAGATGGGTTATGTACAGGTGCAGTAATCTATGAGCTGCTCTGACAGCTGGTGCTTAAAGCTAGTGAGGGAGATAGGTGTTTCCAGTTTCAGAGATTTTTGTAGTTCGTTCCAGTCATTGGCAGCAGAGAACTGGAAGGAGAGGCGTCCAAAGGAAGAATTGGTTTTGGGGGTGACTAGAGAGATATACCTGCTGGAGCGCGTGCTACAGGTAGGTGCTGCTATGGTGACCAGCGAGCTGAGATAAGGGGGGACTTTACCTAGCAGGGTCTTGTAGATGACCTGGAACCAGTGGGTTTGGCGACGAGTATGAAGCGAGGGCCAGCCAACGAGAGTGTACAGGTCGCAGTGGTGGGTAGTATATGGGGCTTTGGTGACAAAACGGATGGCACTGTGATAGACTGCATCCAATTTATTGAGTAGGGTTTTGGAGGCTATTTTGTAAATGACATCACCGAAGTCGAGGATTGGTAGGATGGTCAGTTTTACAAGGGTATGTTTGGCAGCATGAGTAAAGGATGCTTTGTTGCGGAATAGGAAGCCAATTCTAGATTTGACTTTGGATTGGAGATGTTTGATGTGGGTCTGGAAGGAGAGTTTACAGTCTAACCAGACACCTAGGTATTTGTAGTTGTCCACATATTCTAAGTCAGAGCCGTCCAAAGTAGTGATGTTGGACAGGCGGGCAGGAGCAGGCAGCGATCGGTTGAAGAGCATGCATTTGGTTTTACTTGTATTTAAGAGCAGTTGGAGGCCACGGAAGGAGAGTTGTATGGCATTGAAGCTCGCCTGGAGGTTGTTAACACAGTGTCAAAAGAAGGGCCAGAAGTATACAGAATAGTGTCGTCTGCGTAGAGGTGGATCAGAGAATCACCAGCAGCAAGAGCGACATCATTGATGTAAACAGAGAAGAGAGTCGGTCCAAGAATTTTCTCTGATCTAAGGATTTCAGGGCTTTATGTACCTCCTGCACTGAGAATGGAAAAAAGCTAAAAGTTTGACCAGCTCTCACTGGTTCATCAGCACAGGGTTGTACAGAGACAGAAGACACTGAATCAAACAGTCTACCAGGTGATACAAAGTGCTCATTGAAACAATTCAGCATTTCAGTTTTGTCATATACAGCAACAGGGTCCTTCAAATCACATGACGGTAATTCATTAACATTACTGTTACCAGACATATACTTAATAGCCTTCCAAAACGTTCTAGGGTCATTCAGGTTATCAGTGGTAACAGACATACAATATTCAGACTTGGCCTTCTGAGAAGAACACTTGTTTCGTAACTGCCTAAAAATAAGCCAATCAGCATCAGAACATGATGTCCTTGCTTCAGCCCAGGCTAGATTACGGTCGTGAATAATACAAGACAGCTCAGAAGAAAACCATGGGTTATCCCTCCCTTTAACTCTGAACCTGTGGAATGGGGCATGTTTGTTTACTATTTGGAGAAAACCATGGATTATCCCTCCCTTTAACCCTGAACCTGTGGAATGGGGCATGTTTGTTTACTATTTGGAGAAAACCATGGGTTATCCCCTCCCTTTAACTCTGGACCTGTGGAATGGGGCATGTTTGTTTACTATTTGGAGAAAACCATGGATTATCCCTCCCTTTAACTCTGGACCTGTGGAATGGGGCATGTTTGTTTACTATTTGGAGAAAACCATGGATTATCCCTCCCTTTAACCCTGAACCTGTGGAATGGGGCATGTTTGTTTACTATTTGGAGAAAACCATGGATTATCCCTCCCTTTAACCCTGAACCTGTGGAATGGGGCATGTTTGTTTACTATTTGGAGAAAACCATGGGTTATCCCCTCCCTTTAATAACTCTGAACCTGTGGAATGGGGCATGTTTGTTTACTATTTGGAAGAAAAAAAACATCATGAAAGAATTTCCAGGCAGTTTCCACATCAGGAATAAACTCAATCGTGCTCCAGTCAAAATAAAACAAATTCATGAAAGAAAGCCTGCTTATTAAAACTATTAATTTCTCTTACGAATAAAACGTGGGTTTGTCTTAGGAACCTTAGTATTTCTAACAGCAACAACAGCACAATGGTCACTTAAATCATTACAAAAAACACCAACCGCAGAATATTTATGTGGAACATTTGTCAACATCAAATCAGGGTAGATTTATATTTTGCTTTGCGACCTAGAATTTATACTTAGAAGCACCAGTGCGCCTAGAGGAATTAAGGATTTTAGCTTTAATACCTCAAATATCTTTCATTGTGCCCCTACATTTCTTTGTGTGCATTTCTCAGCTTAGGCGCATACGTTCTCCTTGTAAAAGGTCAGCGTAGAGCCCTTGTCTCTTTGTGTACACCCAAAATAACACGACATTCCTTATACAGACCCTGGCCCCACTCTCCGAGGGGGTCTCTACAAGAGTTGGGAAATGCAACAACAAAAAAAAACATTTCCAATTCACACATTCTTATTAATACACACGTGTACATGTGTGAAATAGGACAAATATAAGCCTACTGTACCCTCTTTGGTGATCTTGCAGGTGAACATGCCGTGTCCCTTGCAGGTTCCCCGTGTCATCCTGGCCTTGTAGAAGACTCCCTCCTTCCCTGCCTTGATGAGCTGCAGCAGACTGAGGTCTGACTTGGTGAAGCGGGGAACCTGGGGGATAAATCACATCAATGTGGTTGTTATACTGTTTATAGACTTACTCAACTTTGTAGACTTTTTAAACTGTATACAACAGTGGAGGCTGGTGGGGGAAGCTATAGGAGGATGGGTTCATTGTAATGGCTGGAATGGAATTAAGGGAACGGAGTAAAACGTGATTTCCATGTGTTTGATAACATTCCACTTCTTCCATTCCAGCCATTACAATGAGCCCGTCCCCCACCAGCCTCTTCTGATATACAATATGGTTATTACCTACTGTACATCATCCACACACACTGTCTGTAGATCCTGTCTGTGTGTGTGTGTGTGTGTATAGTCCTATGCGTGTGTGTATATAGTCCTATGCGTGTGTGTGTGTGTGTGTGTGTGTGAGTGTGTGTGTGTATAGTCCTATGCGTGTGTGTGAGTGAGTGTGTGTGTGAGTGTGTGTGTGTGTGTATAGTCCTATGTGTGTGTGTGTGTGTGTATAGTCCTATGCGTGTGTGTGTGTGTGTATGTGTGTGTGTGTGTGTGTGTGTGTGTGTGAGTGTGTGTGTGTGTGTGTGTATAGTCCTATGCGTGTGTGTGAGAGTGTGTGTGTGTGCGTGTGCGTGCGTGTGTGTGTAGAGTCCTATGCGTGTGTGTGTGTGTGTATAGTCCTATGCGTGTGTGTGTGTGAGTGTGTATGTGTGTGAGTGTGTGTAGCAAATGTATGCATACCAGTTGTGGTGGCCTCCAAAGCAGTCTGTTAGTGACAGCCCTGTTATTGTTTCTCTGTAGTGATGTCTGCTCCTCAGGGTCCTTCTTCCCCAGCTTCTCTGTCGTCAAGGTGACGGGGGGCGGGCTGGGGGAAGCAGGAGAGAGGAACGGGGAGTCTGGAGTGGAAAGTACATTTCCCAGAGGCCTTCCTCCTCGCAGGTCCCGAATGGTCCTCTTCAGGGAACGATACCTGACAACAGCCAGAAGGGGAGGATGTTCCGTGTATAGATGGTCCATATGGGAATGGCTGACAGAAAATATACTATGTCGTACAGGTCATTCAGGAAAGTATTCAGACCCCTTGACTTTTTCCACATTTTGTTACGTTACAGCGTTATTCTAAAATTGATTAAATTGTTTTATCCCCCCCCCCCTCATCAATCTACACACAATACCCCATAATGACATTACAATACCCCATAATGACATCACAATACCCCATAATGACATCACAATACCCCATAATGACAAAGCAAAATGTTTTTGGTTTTTTGGCCATTTATTTAAAAAAAATTATGCACATAATCCATTTACTTAAGTATTCAGACCTTTTACTCAGTACTTTGATGAAGCACCTTTGGCAGCGATTACAGCCTCGAGTGGTCTTGGGTATGATGCTACAAGCTTGGCACACCTGTATTTGGGGAGATTCTCCCATTCATCTCTGCAGATCCCCTCAAGCTCTGTCAGGTTGGATGGGGAGTGTCGCGGCACAGTTATTTTCAGGTTTCTCCAGAGATGTTAGATTGGGTTCAAGTCCAGGCTCTGGCTGGGCCACTCAAGTACATTCAGAGACTTGTCCCGAAGCCACTCCTGTTTTGTCTTGGCTGTGTGCTTAGGGTCGTTGTCCTATTGGAAGGGGAAACCTCGCCGCAGTCTGAGTTCCTGAGTGATTTGGAGCAGGTTTTCATCAAGGATCTCTCTATTCTTTGCTCCGTTCATCTTTCCCTCAATCCTGACTAGTCTCCCTGTCCCTGCTGCTGAAAAACATCCCCACAGTATGATGCTGCAACCACCATGCTTCACCGTAGGGATGGTGCCAGGTTTCCTCCAGACGTGACACTTGGCATTCAGGCCAAAGAATTCAATCTTGGTTTCATCAGACTAGATAATCTTGTTTCTCATGGTCTGAGAGTCTTTAGGTGCCTTTTGACAAACTCCAAGCAGGCTGTCATTTGCCTTTTACTGAGGAGTGGCTTCTGTCTGGCCACTCTAGCATAAAGGCCTGATTGGTGGAGTAAACATCAGATTCTTGGTCACCTCCCTGACCAAGGCCCTTCTCCCCCAATTGCTCAGTTTGGTAGGGCGGCCAGCTCTAGGAAGAGTCTTTGTGGTTCCAAACTTCTTCCATTTAAGAATGAGGGAGGCTACAGTGTTCTTGGGGACCTTCAATGCTGCAGAAATGTTTTGCTATCCTTCCCCAGATCTGTGCCTCGAACACAATCCTGTCTCGGAGCTCTAGGGGCAATTCCTTCGACTTCATGTCTTGGTTTTTGCTCGGACATGCACTGTCAACTGGAACCTTATATAGACGGGTGTGTGCCTTTCCAAATCATGTCCAATCAATTGAATTTACCCACAGATGGACTCAGTCTCAAGGATGATCAATGGAAACAAGATGCCCCTGAGCTCAATTTTGAGTCTCATAGCAAATGGTCTGAATACTTATGTAAATAAGTAATTTTTAATACATTTACAAAAATGTTTTTACTCTGTCATGCACAGTCAACTGGTCACAAGGTGAAAGGTCAAGGTTCGTAAGGTTCCAATCGTAGCCTTTTCTGATCTGGTTGGAGGTTCCGAGTTTTGGTTTTAGCCATTATGTCCGTTGACCATTTGTCTTTGTAGCTTAGTTTTAACTTGTGTTTGATCATGTTAACATTGCATCGTAACTTGTTTCTAAATATATGTGTGGTAGATCCTTAAATACAGCATTGAGTTCCTTTGTCAAGGGTGGAAGGAGAACATTTTCATCTGTGTACAATAGTATCCCCAAAGTCGTGTCATCTATTTGAACTCCTAGGTTAGAACGCTTGATTTGCTGGGCCAAGTCATTTACAAAAAGGACAAACACAGTTGAGAAGAGCATGTTGCCTTGTTTAACACTTTTTTGGTTACTACATGATTCCATATGTGTTATATCATAGTGTTGATGGCTTCACTATTATTCTACAATGTAGAAAATAGTAAAAATAAAGAAAAACCTTTAAATGAGTAGGTGTGTCCAAACTTTTGACTGGTGCTGTACGTTGCTAACTACCGTGACAAAGCCGGTGGGATGTACCGTTGAGGACAGTGGTGTCTCTCTATCACAGGTGAAAGATCTTTTAAACAAACCAAATTAGCGTCTACAAGCAGTTGTTACAACAAAGCTTCAGGTGTTTTGTCCAAATACTGGTGGCGTCAACTAATAAAAGAATGGACGACCTGACCAGAGAGGTCCAGGACCTGAAGAACAGTCTCCAGTTCTCCCAGGGTCAGCTCGATGAGTTGAAACAGGAGAACAGAGAGGTCCAGGACCTGAAGAACAGTCTCCAGTTCTCCCAGGGTCAGCTCAACGAGTTGAAACAGGAGAACGGCAAGATGACAGCAATCTTTAAGTCATTTGAGAGAGGACATCAGTTGTGTGTGTGTGAATCCCATGATTACAATGACGGATACATTTGATTATCTCGAGGGACAATCAAGGCGGAATAACATGGTTGTGGACGGAAATGCAGAATCTCCACATGAGACCTGGACGGAGTCTGAGGACAAAGTGAGGGAAATGATCTCTGAGAAATTGAAGATGGACCACAGGAAGATTGAGGTGGAGCGCGCCCACAGGACTGGAAAACCCACTACCGGCCCTGGCCGATATATATATATATTCAGAGCCACATCCCTGTAATGCTTAGAGAAAAACTTATGTCAAGTGTTATTGAAGTGTTGTGGTTGCAGGTCCACTTGGCACATCTAAAGCCTCTTCTTTTAGGGTGTTGCTATAGGCCACCAAGTGCTAACAGTCAGTATCTAAATAATACGTGTGAAATGCTTGATAGTGTATGTGATGTAAATAGAGAGGTCTACTTTCTTGGGGACCTGAATATTGACTGGTTTTCGTCAAGCTGTCCGCTCAAGAGGAACCTTCTCATTGTAACCAGTGCGTGTGGGTGTCAGTGGTGTTCACCAGAATGTGGTAGGGATTATAATGGTCTTCATCATCCCACCAAGCCTCATGATTGTGGTCAATGTGTCCGTGGGAAACTGTCCTCAGTGCAGTAACCATGCTCTCTCAGATGTGGTATCCCACCTGTTAATACCTCTTTTCTATAACTTTGTGTGAAATCTATTATTGCAACGGCAAGTAAAATATACCCTTTGTGTTTTATAGAAATGCAAGGTATTTAATGTAAATGATTTTATGCTTACTGCTAATGTTTTTTATACTGTTTATACTGTTCATTTTTTCAGAAAATAAATTTGAAGTGTATATATTTTTTTTTAATGGTCTAGGGGGGAGTGTATGAATATGTTAAGATAATACACAACGCAGAAGACTAGAGGTCAATCGGGAATTAACGATCAATGGAAATCGTTTATTTTTTTCAGTTCAACATCTGGTTAGAATCTGTGTAGGGGTTTCAGTCCTGGACTCATCGCTACTTGTGACAAGATCTCATTGGTCGGAATGGTCTATACATTGAGCCTGAAACAGGATACTTGTTATTTGGCCATTGGCCCAATTTTACTGCAAGGAATTCTAATTGGTCAACCACAGGCTAGGGTTGGGGGTTATAATTTACATCCTGTCCCCTTTGTTCTGTGGAGACAACCGAGGACAGGGAAGAATGAACATGCACCTGTTAAGAAACTGACTGTTAGAACTGCTAAGGCCCCATGGATTGATGAGGAATTGAAAAACTGTATGGTTGAAAGAGATGGGGCAGAAGGAGTGGCTAATAAGTCTAGCTGCAGCCTGACTGGCCGAAATTATGGGACTCAACTCAACAGAAAGAAACTATATTATGAGTCCAAGATCAGTGAAAATAAAGAATGATGGAAAAAAATATAGTAAGAAAGACAAATTCAACTCCATCTTTCATCGAATCAGAAGCTTATTCATCACAAAACCATTTGATGTTGCTAATTATTTAAAATGAATACTTAATTGGCAAAGTGGGCAAACTTAGGCAGGAAATACCAAGAACGAACAGTAACCTTATTCATGCTTAAAAAAAACAAACGAAAGAAAAACATTGCAAGTTTGAATTTTGTAAAATTAGTGCGCGAGATGGAAAAAAATTACAGTTATCGATCAATAATGACAAACCTCCTGGCATTGACAACATCGATGGAAAGCTACGGAGGATGGTAGCTGACTATAGCCACTCCTATCTGTCATATCTTTAATCTGAACCTTTGTCCTCAGGCCTGGCGGGAAGCCAAAGTACTTCCGAATCCAAGAGTGGTAAAGCAGGTTTTACTGGTTCTAACAGCAGACCTATAAGCTTGCTGTCAGGTCTTAACAAACTTTTGGGGGAAAAATGGTGTTTGACCAAATACAATGCTATTTCTCTGTAAACAAATTAACAACAGCCTTTCAACATGCTTATAGAGAAGGGCAGTCAATATGTACTGCACTGACACAAATGACTGTCGATTGGTTTAAAGAAATTGATAATAAGAAGAAGATTGTGGTAGCTGTACTGTTAGATTTCAGTGCAGCCTTTGATATTATTGACCCCAACCTGTTGTTGACAAAACTTATGTGTTATGGCTTTTCAACCTCTGCAATATCATGGATTCAGAGCTATCTAATAGAACTCAAAGTTTTTTCTTTAACGGAAGCTTCTCTAAATGTCAAACATGTAGGGTGTGGTGTACCGCAGGGCAGCTCTCTAGGCCCTATTTTCTATGTTAACCAATGACCTGCCACTGGCATTAAAACAAAGCATGTGTGTCTATGTATGCTGATAATTCAACCATACACACATCAGCAACAACAGCTTATGAAGTCACTTAAACCCTTAACAAAGAGTTGCAGTCTGTTTTGGAATGGAAGGCCTGTAATAAACTGGTCCTGAAAGCACTAAAACTATTTGGTTTTGGGTACAAATCATTCCCTAAGTTCTAGACCTCAGCTGAATCTGGTAATGAGTGACGTGGCTGTTGAACAAGTTGAGACTAAATTACTTGGTGTTACCATAGATTGTAAACTGTCATGGTCAAAACATATACATTCAATGGTTGTAAAGATGGGGAGAGGTCTGTACAAAATAAAGAGATTTGATACCACACTCCAAAAAGCAAGTCCTCTAAGCTCTACTTTTGTCATCTTGATTATTGTCCAGTCGTGTGGTCGAGTGCTGCAAGGATAGAGCTAGTTAAGATGCAGCTGGCCCAGAACAGAGCAGCACGTCTTGTTCTTCATTGTAATCAGAGGGCTGATATAAATACTATGCCAGTCTCTCTTGGCCAAGAGACTGACTGCATCACTTCTTTTTATAATAAAGTCCTGTTTCTACCAAGCCTGTTCTGCTCATCTACAAGTAAACCTGACATTTCCAAGTACTGAGTGAACCTGTTGTTTAAGATCCCAGAGTATAACTGAACCCGGTTAAGATCCCAGAGTATAACTGAATCTGTTTAACATCCCAGAGTATAACTGAACCTGTTTAAGATCCCAGAGTATAACTGAACCTGTTTAAGATCCCAGAGTATAACTGAACCTGTTTAAGATCCCAGAGTATAACTGAACTTGTTTAAGATCCCAGAGTATAACTGAATCTGTTTAACATCCCAGAGTATAACTGAATCTGTTTAACATCCCAGAGTATAACTGAACCCGGTTAAGATCCCAGAGTATAACTGAACCCGTTTAAGATCCCAGAGTATAACTGAATCTGTTTAAGATCCCAGAGTATAACTGAACCTGTTTAAGATCCCAGAGTATAACTGAACCTGTTTAAGATCCCAGAGTATAACTGAACTTGTTTAAGATCCCAGAGTATAACTGAACCTGTTTAAGATCCCAGAGTATAACTGAACCTGTTTAAGATCTCAGAGTATAACTGAATCTGTTTAAGATCCCAGAGTATAACTGAACCTGGTTAAGATCCCAGAGTATACCTGAATCTGTTTAAGATCCCAGAGTATAACTGAATCTGTTTAAGATCCCAGAGTATAACTGAACCTGGTTAAGATCCCAGAGTATAACTGAACCTGTTTAAGATCCCAGAGTATAACTGAACCTGTTTAAGATCCCAGAGTATAACTGAACCCGGTTAAGATCCCAGAGTATAATTATAGACTGCTAATAAGGCTGATTTGTAATTTAATGGAACGCTAGAATGATTGATCTGTACCAAGTTGAAGGGATGGTACCATTTTCAAAACACATTTGAAAAATAAATATTAGAGTCTGCAGTAACCTAGGAGATTTTCAGACTGTTTTTGGAAGCTCCTCTATTCCTGTTGCTTTTCTTGTTATTGCTTTCGTCAAAAGCCTTCCCCAACTTCCTTCATTGTAAAGGTTTCATTCAGGAATGAGTTTGAGGTTTATCCAGCCCTATTCATCTCAATTTCCAACCGATTCTTTAAGTTACAAGTATAATTTAAGTCCTCATCAAACACAGATGGTATATTGTTGCCTGAAAATAGGTTAGCAAAACCATTCTTCCAGTTATCCATTACACAATTCCTCTGATGATGAAGTTCACCATTTTCCAGTATGATTTCAATTTTTTTGTACCTCTTTTTGTACCCGCTTATTAATTTAATTCCAAAATTGCTGAAGGTTGTTAAATTTGCGGTTGTTGGGAGATGCAGTGCTTGGCTCCTTCTGAATCTCCTCTTATACATTGTCTACATTGTCTAAGTCTACATTGTCTAAGTCTACATTGTCTAAGTCTACATTGTCTAAGTCTACATTTGTCTAAGTCTACATTGTCTAAGTCTACACAGCTTTCCTGTTCTCAGCGCCCCTACAGTACTAGCTGACACAGAGGCTCACGTAACTTCAAACCGCAACGTTTCATCGAAAAAGTAGAATACAGACCATTTCTCACAAACCCATGGAGGTGAGCCGTCTTACTTTTTGAGCCACAGAGTCCCCATCACTATGAAAACCAGGACGGTGAGCAGAGACACCCCGATGAGGAGGTAATGAGGTAGGTCCAACTCCATGCTGGAAGGGACAGACGAGACTTTAGGTACAAACAAGCACAAAAGATAGGTCCCACTATGTACTTAACTTTCAGACATATAAGTCTTCACATGAGATTACATCGAGGTATAGGCTTAAATTCCATTTCAGGTGGAACTCACTTGGATAATTGGGTGGTTGAATTGTTCAAGGAGGCCATCATGTCATCCAGACACTCCTCCTTGTTCATGTAGACAGACAGGATGTCAGTGACGAGTCAGAAGTCCTTGTAAAAAAAAACAGAGACCTCCACCTACCTACTTGTCTAAGCCTAGCTGTCCTCTCAAAAAGGGCCCCTGGTGAGGATACATCTGTTTCATAACATACTGCACAAAAAAAAAAGTAAACTGGCACTGCCCAACAATAGACTTGGACAACGTCTAGACCTTACTCACAGAATGATTCTCTAACGATAACAGTGATAGCAGGCTATCTGCTTTTCTCTGAGACCCCCTGAAGAGAAGACACCCATTGAGAGGAAATAGAATACATCATATCCTGTGTTATCGGAGTCAGAAGGTCGGGTTTTTTTGTTTGCTCAAGAACCACACAGCACGGAGGGGAAATGCACAGTAGCATCCCGTGGTTTTCAAAACCCCTGACGCGGAGACCGAGCTGGCTGACTGACAGAGACACTTACAGCATCTATACAAATGAACACTTAGGTCCACGAAATGTTGGAGGAACTATTCGTATCGTATGACCTTTTTCCCAGATCAATTATGGGGCAGTGAAGGATATAATGAATAGGAATGATATGATCTATATGGAGGAGTACGAAGCAGACAGCCAAATAGACAAACTTCTTCAGTTGGAAATAGATGCTTCAACAGTGGAGCTCGGTCCCATCTGCGTCCCAAACGGCACCCCATTTCCTATAAGGTGACACTACTTTTGACCGGTGCCCATAGGGCTCTATGAAAGGAATAAGTTGCCATTTAGGACGCAACCCCGCTGTCTGTAGTTTTTTGGGTCAGGCATAAATAACATGCTGTGAGTCTTTGTTTCGGGGGAAGTAACTGTTCTGTTCCGACCACCACGACTGCTAGCTGGTCTGTTCTGCAGAAAGGGACACGGGCTAAAAGTGGAAGGTTGGGGTTTCCGCTCACAGATACTAACTCAACTCACAATACCTAGATCTACAGGATGGGGCTGCTTGCACGCATGCTTGGAGCACTCACTCTCTGACACGTACACACGCACGCACACACACACACGTACACACACGTACACACGTCAGACAACTGCACGCACACACACACAAGAAAACCAACCCATCAACCGAATGTCTTAATTGCATCTGTTGTATTGAATGTGTTGCTTGGATATTAGTTACAGATCAACAGTTTCATCACACCATATACAACTACTGTAATTTTTTTTTTTTTTACAGTTCATATTCAAATGCATCTGTTTTAATGGCTTATTTACAAAACACTATGTACATTTTCAATGTCAGTGCAATATCACTTTAATTCTTTAAACACTTTTTTTTTTACAAAATAAAATGATAATTTCAATTAATACATCTCTTTCCGATCCATCAACAATAAGGAGGACAAAAAGTAATAATTTCAGTAGTAGACTGCACTATCTGCCAACGGGTCATACCATCCTGCCACAGAGGGAGGGGGTGTACACTGGTCAGTTAATAAATTAGCCCTGGGCTTCACAGGATTGAAATGCTCATGGGGAGTGTTTTAAAAAAAAGAATATGTTTTCTGCCTGGCCTGGAATCAGAACTAAATGTAGCTGACTGAATCTGAAGTGAACCAGTAGGGCCATGGGTTCCAGGATGGCATCTCTGTGATCGCTGCTGGTAAAGAGTGCTGAAGATGTGGTAAAGGGCAAGGTATAAAATGCCACCCTATTCCCTACATGGCACACTACTTTTGACCAGAGCCCTAGTCGAAAGTAGGGCACAACATAGGGGATAGGGTGCTGTTTGTGACGCAAGTCTTAATTTCCTGTCTCGCTTAAATTTGTCTCAGCGCAGGGCACATCTAGCCCATACAGCAGAGGTTCCAGAGCCACTGCATCTCTACAAACCAAGTCCCACATAGGGCACCCCAAAGGGTATATGGGGGATGCCATTTGGGACTCGACTCATGCAAAATGTAGAACGCCGCTTTGTTTGACTTGGATATGCGGTTCAGATATCCACACTAACCCACTACTTAGTATGAAGCAATGTATTGGGCAGGCATTCTAAGCGCTACTGTATGCTAGTGTAAACATTGGAACATGGGACTGTTCTATTGGAATGAAGTGACGTACATTGTATATACAAAAGTATGGACACCCTTTCAAATGAGTGGATTTGGCTATTTCAGTCACAAGCAACAGGTGTATAAATATTGAGCACACAGCCATGCAAACTCCATAGACAAACATTGGCAGTAGAATGGGCCTTACTTGAAGAGCTCAGTGACTTTCAAAATGTGGCACCGTCATAGGTGCTCGTTAAATTTCTGCCCTGCTAGAGCTTCCACGGTCAACTGTAAGTGCAGCTCACCTGTGAAGTGGTAGGCCACACAAGCTCAATACCGAGTTCCAAACTGCCTCTGGAAGCAATGTCAGCACAAGAACCGTTCGTCGGGAGCTTCATGAAATGGGTTTCCATGGCCGAGCAGCAGCGCACAAGCCTAAAATCACAATGCGCAATGCCAAGCGTCGGCTGGAGTGGTGTAAAGCTCTCAGCCATTGGACGAATTTGGGTTTGGTGGATTTCATGTTTGGTGGAGAAGGAATAATAGTCTGGGGTTGTTTTTCATGGTTCGGGCCCCTTAGTTCTAGTGAAGGGAAATCTTAACGCTACAGCATACAATGACATTCTAGATGATTCTGTGCTTCCAACTTTGTGGCAACAGTTTGGGGAAGGCCCTTTCCTGTTTCAGCATGACAATGCCCCCCGTGCACAAAGTGAGGTCCATACAGAAATGGTTTGTCGAGATCGGTGTGGAAGAACTTGACTGGCCTGCACAGAGCCCTGACCTCAACCCCATCGAACACCTTTGGGATGATTTGGAACTCCGACTGCGAGTTAGACCTAATCGCCCAACATCAGTGCCCAACCTCACTAATGCTCTTGTGGCTGAATGGAAGCAAGTCCCAGCAGCAATGTTTCAACATCTAGTGGGAAGCCTTCCCAGAAGACTGCAGGCTGTTATAGCAACAAAGGGCGTGACCAACTCTATATTAATGCCCATGATTTTGGAATGGGATTTTCGACCAGGAGATGTCCACATACTTGGTCATGTAGAGTGTATTTAAAATATTGGACAAAATTCCCTATAACATTCAATAGTTATACATCGTTTTACAGTGGGGGGGAGAGATAAATATTAAAAAAAGACAAAAGAATGTTCAGTAAATCAATCTGCATTAATCTCACAATACATTTTCTCACAAGGAAAATAACATTTCATTCAACGACAGAAATTTTATCCAGTGCATCCATGATGATCATAATCCCCCCCCCCCCCCCCAAAAAAAGAGCAGCAACAACTTTTGAAGGGGGTCAGGGGCTTTAAAATCACCTAGCATTCACCAAGCATTCACCTAGCAATCCCCTAGCATTCACCTAGCAATCCCCTAGCATTCACCTAGCAATCCCCTAGCAATCCCCAAGCATTCACCTAGCAATCCCCAAGCATTCACCTAGCATTCCCCTAGCATTCCCCTAGCATTCACCTAGCAATCCCCAAGCATTCACCTAGCAATCCCCAAGCATTCACCTAGCAATCCCCAAGCATTCACCTAGCATTCACCTAGCATTCACCTAGCATTCCCCTAGCAATCCCCTAGCAATCCCCAAGCATTCACCTAGCAATCCCCAAGCATTCACCTAGCAATCCCCTAGCATTCACCTAGCAATCCCCTAGCATTCACCTAGCAATCCCCTAGCATTCACCTAGCAATCCCCTAGCATTCACCTAGCATTCACCTAGCAATCCCCTAGCATTCACCTAGCAATCCCCTAGCATTCACCTAGCATGAATCTGGAACTTGCTTGGAGGACAACTTCACTATAAGAGAACGTTTAGAAATCATAAATAATGAGAACCGTCGAGTATTGTATTGTTTTCCAGGGAAGAAACAAGCATCTGTTCACAGCGGTGACGTAAAAACATGGCCGCTCTACAGAAGAGCTGCTACTAAAAGCCAGACAAAAACCAAAATATATATAATGACTTTAAAGTTAAGGTGAAATAAAATAAAGTGGTTCAGGTGCATTCTTCCAGTACACTGGGTCTGTTTGAATACTTCAGAAATACGTCCTTCCTTAAGGTAATCACATATCTATACGTGATTGGAAAGCTATAATCGAAGGTTACCACCATGGTACTTCCACTTCAGCTCTGTGATTACTTCAAGGAATGTAGGAAGGATGCATTTCTCAAGTATTGGAACAAAAAGGGCAACGTTTCCTCTGACAGTCCACTGAACTAAAATCTCCTGATAATGCAGTCTTTCTGCCCAAATTGGTCATCACTAGTTACCACAGCCACAATGTCATAATTATGGCTAAACCCCATCGATTTCTAAAACTTCTCTTCTTAAAAATCTGTTTTTAAACCTAACCACACTGCTAACTTTATGCCTAAACCTTAAAATCAAGAACAAAAAGCCAATAGACAATTTTGACTTTGTGCCTGTGGTAACTAGTGACAACCGCCCCCAATCAGGTTTGATTTTTCTCAGAGCACTAAAATGTGAGCCTTTGATTGGCCAGTAGAATCTGTGTAACACTTTGGCTTGACTATGTCACATCTCTGCCAACTCGACATGGAAACACATGTATGACAGACAGAGAAGCAGACATTTGGCTAGCGTCTTGGCCACAAGTCATGCACAGATAAAGCGATGGTTTACTTCACGTGCACTACCGTAGAGTCTTCCTAGTGTTGTTAAAAAGACGCCATGACACCTGTCAGCATACCTGCCATGAAACGTTGGTAATCACTAACCATCATAGTGTGTTATGACATATTATATCATACTTATGACAGCGCTATGAAGACCTTATGACAGCGCTATGAAGACCTTATGACAGCGCTATGAAGACCTTATGACAGCGCTATGAAGACCAAATGACAGCGCTATGAAGACCTTATGACAGCGCTATGAAGACCTTATGACAGCGCTATGAAGACCAAATGACAGCGCACTTTAAGTAGTGTTTTACCACAAATTATTTTATCTAGCAGCTGATGGAAATGATAAAAACATGGTATTGTTGAGAGAGTGGAGTAGAGAGGACTAGATACAACATGGTATTGTTGAGAGAGTGGAGCGGTGAGGACTAGATACAACATGGTATTGTTGAGAGAGTGGAGTGGTGAGGACTAGCTACAACATGGTATTGTTGAGAGAGTGGAGCGGTGAGGACTAGATACAACATGGTATTGTTGAGAGAGTGGAGCGGTGAGGACTAGCTACAACATGGTATTGTTGAGAGAGTGGAGCGGTGAGGACTAGCTACAACATGGTATTGTTGAGAGAGTGGAGCGGTGAGGACTAGATACAACATGGTATTGTTGAGAGAGTGGAGTAGAGAGGACTAGATACAACATGGTATTGTTGAGAGAGTGGAGCGGTGAGGACTAGATACAACATGGTATTGTTGAGAGAGTGGAGCGGTGAGGACTAGATACAACATGGTATTGTTGAGAGAGTGGAGCGGTGAGGACTAGATACAACATGGTATTGTTGAGAGAGTGGAGCGGTGAGGACTAGATACAACATGGTATTGTTGAGAGAGTGGAGCGGTGAGGACTAGTTAAACATGGTATTGTTGAGAGAGTGGAGCGGTGAGGACTAGCTACAACATGGTATTGTTGAGAGAGTGGAGTAGAGAGGACTAGATACAACATGGTATTGTTGAGAGAGTGGAGTAGAGAGGACTAGATACAACATGGTATTGTTGAGAGAGTGGAGTAGAGAGGACTAGATACAACATGGTATTGTTGAGAGAGTGGAGCGGTGAGGACTAGATACAACATGGTATTGTTGAGAGAGTGGAGCGGTGAGGACTAGATACAACATGGAAATTTGACAGGCAGTCCTAGCCTACTGCAAATGAATAGGGTACATCCCAAATGGCACCCTATTCCCTATGGGCCCAGGTCACAAGTAGTGCACTAGGGAATAGGGTGCCATCTGGGATGTACCCTATTCATTTACAGTATCAGACTAACTCCCTACAACGTACTGTAGACAAACAGTAGAGACGACAGCAACCTTGAAATGAACCAAATTGTGCATAAAAAAAATAAAATCTCTATAAAATAAGTATTTGGAGAAAGAGAAAACAAATAAAAATATAGATATATATATATATGAATCTTTGAAACATTCTCTATGGCACCTGTCCAGAACATAACCCAGATTTAAACTCAAGCTTGTGACTTAAAACGACTAAAATTGTTAGGGGTACATTGATCAGTAATTGCACATTTCGGGTTTTGACAGTTGCTTGACAAGGGGCCAAATTCAGGTCAAACACCTCGACTTTGTGGAATCTTTCTTCATAAAAGGGAGATCATAATTTTTTTGAAGTGCGTGTTCGCGTGTGTGTGTGTTTGTGGACATCAAAAGAGGAAGTGTGTGAGGTTTTTAATACTGTCAGATATTTTACTGTTCCAATTGGCCAATGAAATGCAAGCGACAGTGAGGTAGCAATAGGAGTTGTTTTTGTACTGACACAACAGTCATCTTCATCCTACCGTTACCGTACAGAGTTATAGAGCCAGACATTGTGCAGGTTATGAGAACATATTGTGGTGGCTGCAGGGGGAGGAAAATGCACAGGAGGAAATCAATCTCAGCTTATGTGATGACAATCCAACACACACACATACAGGTGGGGGGGGGGGGGGTCCTCAGGCTAAATATACACCAGTTTAGTGCTTTACGTGGGGCTTAAAATGTTGTTCTCTTGGCAAAACAAAATCTTTCAAAAACAACAAGGAAGTATCCACCGACATTCGAAAACACGTGGTTCAGTCCGTGATGACCATTTTGTGGTTCTTGGCGCCCA
Source organism: Salvelinus fontinalis (assembly GCF_029448725.1). NCBI lineage: Eukaryota > Metazoa > Chordata > Actinopteri > Salmoniformes > Salmonidae > Salvelinus > Salvelinus fontinalis. The sequence continues at coordinate 37,419,705 of NC_074688.1, forward strand.
GCGACTGGCTGAAGAAGAAGTGTTGTGTAATTTCCTTTCCATACGTGTATGGCTGAGTGGGTCGGTTCAGAGTTACAGGCAGAATGTTGAAGGGTAGGTGGGTCGGTCCAGAGTTACAGGCAGAGTGTTGAGGGGTAGGTGGGTCGGTTCAGAGGTACAGGCAGAGTGTTGAGGGGTAGGTGGGTCGGTTCAGAGTTACAGGCAGAGTGTTGAGGGGTAGGTGGGTCGGTCCAGAGTTACAGGCAGAGTGTTGAGGGGTAGATGGGTCGGTCCAGAGTTACAGGCAGAGTGTTGAGGGGTAGGTGGGTCGGTTCAGAGTTACAGGCAGAGTGTTGAGGGGTAGGTGGGTCGGTTCAGAGGTACAGGCAGAGTGTTGAGGGGTAGGTGGGTCGGTTCAGAGGTACAGGCAGAGTGTTGAGGGGTAGGTGGGTCGGTCCAGAGTTACAGGCAGAGTGTTGAGGGGTAGGTGGGTCGGTTCAGAGTTACAGGCAGAGTGTTGAGGGGTAGGCGGGTCGGATCAGAGGTACAGGCAGAGTGTTGAGGGGTAGGTGGGTCGGTCCAGAGTTGCAGGCAGAGTGTTGAGGGGTAGGTGGGTCGGTCCAGAGTTGCAGGCAGAGTGTTGAGGGGTAGGTGGGTCGGTCCAGAGGTACAGGCAGAGTGTTGAGGGGTAGGT